>NW_009952973.1:2876317-2904209 GCF_000747805.2 Chaetura pelagica | reverse complement strand
AGGAATGTAGAGTGGCAGCAACAGAAGGATAAAGATTCTTCAGAGAAAAAACATTAGTCTTCCAGAAGTGTTATCATTTTGCTAATGTCTGCAGGTTCCATTTCTACAACAAACACAAATACCTTTTAGAAAAATACCATTTCACTATGCACAGTACAATTAAACTGAACACAATTAAGTCTTGGGGTGTTAGAAATACTCAGGTAAAAAAAAAGAAACTTCAAAATTCTTTGAAGATTATAAGAATATTTACCCATGCCAGTTCCAGCTGGTGCAATCTCTCTGGAGAAGATTTCTACAGCTTCTTTTTGCTTATGGTGTACAGCAAGCCAAATAACAGCTTCCCGAGGACCCTGCTTCAAAAAAGTATACCTTAGATTAGCTTAGAGGCAGAACATCAGTTTAATTTCCCAAACTGAAAAATAACTGCAGATCAGCATTTAAGTTAAATCTAATGGAAATGTTTAGTGCTCACTACTACAAGCTACAATTTTCATTCACTAACTTGTCATCCAGCATCACTAAAATTCTCTGTTAACATTGTCATATTTTGCTAACATGAAATCAACTATTGTGCATTTCAGATTACTAGGATACTATGCTGCTTGTCCAGCATTCTCAAATAATCAAATACTATAACAGTACTTTATAGGACACTAAATACTTGGCTTCACTGTCAGTGGAACTGGCAAACAAACTTTCCTCTTAAGTGCACCGAGAATACTTTAGGGTCAAGTTAGTGTCAAGTTTCCTTCTCTCAGCATTGAGAAGTAAGCAGATCTGCTAACAGGAAAGATTTCAAGCCTAATCCTTGGGAGTTAAATGAGAGAATGGAACTTGCAACACTCACCACGTTTCCAGAGAAGACAGCAGATACTCTTCTAAAGGTAAACCAAATCAGCACTCTGCTCCCTACTCCACAGTCAACATACCCACCTTTGCAGATAAACACTCTCTCCTACTTAAGATTTTACTTTTCCAAAAATCACTTTTCAGTAAGATCTATCACTGGAATCAATACTCTGAGAAAAGCCTTAGAGTGAACATTAGGTCTTACTTAAAGCAAAGACTGTATTTATTAAAAATGTGCATCCACCTTTAGTCTATCTTTGAATCTCTAAAAAGGTTAAACCTGCTTAAAATACAACTTTGTCTCAAAGTGTCTAATAACTGTCCTAAAGCACAAGCACAACTATTTCCATCATAGATATGGAAAAGAACTGCACAAAATCTCAAAATTTAATGGTCAGGAATTCCTTACACAGCAGTACTTCCACTATGAAGTCCTGCAGCAAGCTATTTCTTTAAACAGGCAGTCAGCTCTTTGGAAGTTCCTTGGTAACCTTACATGAAATTCTTAGTTTACTTTAACCAACATAAAATGCAAAGAAAAGGGACTGAACTACAAGATATCAGGGGATTTCTTCCAATGCTTATGTCCCTTTTATGTCAAGAGAAAAGGATGTATGCATGAAAGCACGAAAATCAAACCAAAGTTTGGGGTAGAGGTGTGGTTTTTTTTGTTACTCTACAAATCTCAAAGGACTTCACAACTCTCTGAATGACCTGTCTGAAGAATTTTTGCGGATTTGGTAGCTGTTCTACTAAAAATGTAGAAAAGTAAAGTAAAATTGAACATAGAGCTACTTAGGACATTGCAGAGGACATTCTCCTGGAAGAAAGGAACAATTGGAATTTAGAAGATTCAACTATTTCTCTATCCATGCCAGATGTTTGCTATAGCAGGAAATGAAGATAGATGTTTAAAGTTATACCAACTTTTAACCTTATATATAGTAATTTTGGAAGCATTTAATAGTTTCCCAATTGTGCATAAAATGATGAATAATATTTTTAAGTAACAGTTTTCCTCCTATTGTAACAGTGTTAACAGATTTTAGCAGAAAGTGTATTACTTTATGAATACACAAACCAGTGACATTTCTGAAAATATTAGATTAAATACTCAGCAGACAGGAAAGATACAGATGCTGCTAGAATTCAACAGCCCCCACTTCAAAAGGCAGAGGCTGAGGTGTGGAGCAGGGAGGACACTTTTTTTTGTCAGAGAACAAGAATGGAACAATGACTCCTTAAGAGGCCTCTTTCCTCTGGGCTAAGGAACAGCACCATGCTACACAGAACCACATTTTTCATGACTTAACACTGAAAAGACAGAAGAACCCCTTTCATGCAAATAGCATCTCCCCTCTAATACACAGGAAAAGGAGAGAAAAGATTAACACTTAGAAGTTGATATTGTATGCAGGCAGTTGTTACATTAACTGAATTAAAGCTGTGGCCAAACAAAATCAAGTTTCTTCCATCTTGTTGTATGTTTTGATGTTTATTCACCACCTAAAGCTGAATGTGTGCCTATGATTTCAAGAACTAGAAGTCACATCAAAAACAATTCTCAAAGTACCTGAAGCAATTGTCAATTTACACAGCTGGCAGTAAAACATGCTACACTATTATGCCTATCAAAAAACAAATGTACTCATTAGAATTTTAGGAAATTTAACAGTATCATAAAGAAACAAAGTCTTCCTTCCCCATCCAGTGTTAAGACTTAACATTTTAAACTTAAAAAATATTTTTTTTTCCTCTTCAGAATTACCTGAGAAACTACATGTTGGATCTGAACTTCTAAATTGCACATTTTTTTAAACACATCTCCTAACTCTATTGTCACTCATTTTAATTGCTCACTTTTCAGTAAAGCTACATTCTTTAAAAACATTATATAAACCAGCTAATTTAATGCTAGCTTTTTAAATACTGTAGTCTTGTATATTACTGTAATTTTCCTGTACCTATACAATTATTTTTTCCACAAAAGCAATACTGTTGAACATGTCAACATTCAAAATCCTTAAGTCAATTTCAGGCAGTTAAGTAACTTCAGCAATACAGGAACAGGGATGCCTTTCCTACTGGCAGCTGCTGAAATGGTCTTTATTGTAAATGTTGTAATACCCTGCACTAAGCATTCTGGCTACTGTAAGAGTATCCCAAACAGAACATTAACAGCCTCCTAAATCCTCTATTCCAATTCAAATACACAGCAAAATCCCAACAAGAACAAGCTCACTTATGTCAGCTTATACCAAGGGAGGAAAACTTCCTAAATTTACAGCTGGCAATCAGCTAAAACTCAATACTAAATGGCCTTCTTGGTTTAGTTTAAATCTAAGTCTCCAATATTCATGAAGTTGAAAGATTATTTCTCTCTCATGGATCACTGACATAACAGAAATTTCCTTCTATGAATATACAAGCAGATGTCCTGATCAAGATAATATACATAAGAAGCCAATCAATTTTGCAATTTAAAAATTTGTTTTAAAAAATGCTGCTACACAGAAAATATGCAGCCATGCCATACACACTTATTTTTACAATCAGTGTTCCCAAAGTTACCAAGAGTTTAACTGAATTACTACAAATAATAATAAATACTCTTGCAGAAAACATGCTTACACATTCATATCTGCTTCCTAGCTGCAAACTTTACCACATCTTCAACATTACAGTTCTAAGTTTATGTACTTGCCCACAGATGTGATATACAATGGTCCAAGAAAATAGTAAGCTGAATTCTGCTCTGAGTGGGTGAATCCAGTATTAGAACTGGATATAAAGACTATTTTGAAGTAATTTATCTTACAGTATCATAATTAAAACAAAAAAATAGCAAACCAAAGTTCATCAAGTCACCTAAAATACCTTGTAAATTGGTTAACAAATGGTTTGTAGAAAACTAACACACACAGCACATGCAGTTTTTATATAGCAAATTCTAATACCTGATGTACTATTAATAGATACGGGATATGTTTCATGTGAAAGGTATTTCTAAACCATGAACTCATTAATGCTGTGACACTGTCATAATCTCTTCTTACTCCCCAACAGAAAACCACAGAGCAGGAAATATTAAAAATTAACCACCACTAGGCTTACTTAGTGCTGATTCAGGTCCCTTTCTTGCTCACGCTGGGCTGCTGCTGACAAAGCAAGCTTTTAGAGCAGCAACCATGTAAACAGGCAGGGAAGGCTGAGAAAGAAAAGCAGGGAAGCATTTCTTGATTTCACTAGGATACTTTGTCTTGTCAGATCAGTGAATACTCCACACAGTAGCTCAGACTATAGTGTAGAGGCTTCCATAAGCCTCAGATATACAGTGATTTCACAGTTGCAAAGGCAAACATTTGCACCCAGTTTGACAGACCCGTGTGAGAATTAATGCAGATGTCTGGTGTGGCTGGACTAAGATCCAGATATTCTTCAACTTATTCTGTCTTGGTATTATTCACATACATATTTGCTTCTCCTCTTTAAATTTAAATGGTAGAATCTTCAAATCAAGAACTGCTTTCCTTAATATACTAACATGCATAGCTCTGCTTTTCAGCACTAATATTTGCAACCCAAACAGTTGTCTAATTTTGTATGGAAAGACAGAGCAGAGAAGAGCATTTAAGAGACCACATTATTCCTACTTGAAGCCCCAACAAGCAGATGTTTTCCTTAGCATTCTGTGACCTTGTATTCTAAATGGAAAAGCAAACTCCACTCCATACCCCTTTTTCTCAAGCTACTGTATATGCTTTCCAGAGGAAAACTCCTCTGGTTAGTTTCTTCTAAACTGTTGGAGAACAGGATGAAGAGGGAAGGCAACAGAGTGACTTCCTGTATTTCAGCCTCAGCCCTCACATCCTACTTCAGGCATGCATGCGAAGCACATGCAACAGAGATAAAACTCTATTTACTTTTACTCTGAGACCTAGGACTTGAGGCTGGAAATTAAAAATCCTCCATTTAATTTGGAAAATTTATTTAATGAACTATGCACAAGACAAACTAATAAAAAGGAAGAAGAAACTGCTCTTTTTCAAAATCAATATTCACTATATAAAGTGAGATAGAAAACTTTAATTAAATTGTTACATGGAGTGTGTTAAGAATGCAGAATCATGAGGAGCTGGTACAAAAAGAAGGCAAACAAATTCAATATCTGGATCATCTGTTCCTCTGTTTCAGAATTTTAATTCTGCAATGTGAGTGGCACACGTAACATTGGAGGTTTAGGGTCTTAAAAGGAAAAATACCACATTTTAAAACTGGTTTATCAGAAAGCAACTCTTGCTGCTGTGCAGAATGAAACTGAAGCCCAAGCATTAACTAAAAAGCTGCAGATACAACTTGCCCAATTTCTAAGAAATAAATTTCTATAGTAAAAAGTTTGCTGGTTTTCTCCACATCACGTTCCCATTTCCTATACAAATTGTTGGCTATTGTAAGTGTTGGTGCTGCTAAGATCAAACTCAGAGCCGAGTTTTGCCACATGTACCTAAAGAATTCTGCAAGACTGCCATTGAAAAATAATTAGATGCTACTGTTCTGGAACAAACAAAACTATCTAAATATTAAAAGTTAATATAACTGAGGACAAGGTGTACAGTCTTTTTCCTTTAAAAAGAACTTCCATATTCTAGATTAGGAAAACAGACCACGGATATCACAGCTGCAGTGGCTATGGCCATCATTCATATTTTTACATACTAATTTATTCAGTCACAAAATACAATGAAGAATTATACAGTTGAAGACTGCTTCATAAATAGTACTCACAGACAGTTTTAAGAGTTGCACTGGCCACAATAATTCTGCCATTTACTGACTGCAGTTTTTATAATGTGGTCTTTTAGAATTACATCTAACACAATTTAAGTCTACATCGTAGGAACTTTTATAAGAAGATATTTATTTAGATTAACAACATTAGAGGAGACTACAACATCATTTTTGTAAGCTTTCCTATCAGCGCTTTTGGAAGACCCAATACTGTAAAGACCTTGTCAGTCTTGATTTTGTACAGTGAGTAGTGACACTGAATTCTTTGCAAGATGATGGGGTGAAATTCCCAAGAGGACAGCGACTTCCTTAAAAGCTGTGGAAAAGATAACAATATGGAGAGATTAAAAGAGGTCAGTAAAAGTTTAAAAACACTCCACTGAATACTTACACCATCTATACTCCTTCTAGCATGAGGTCCATATGTATCTTCAGACCCTAAAATCTGTATGTTAACTGCACTGTAATCTTCATACCCAAGCTGACTGAAAATAAGACGAGTCCTGCAACAAATGTTTTTTTTATTAGTAAAATGCCTCAAAAGGATTATCAGAAGAAGCCCTGTGTGGTCCACAGGAGTTAGCTCTGCCACATAAGCTGGACTGTGAATACTTCAAACTAAAGTATATCTGAATACTACAAATCAAGCAATTACTAACAAGGAAGTTATGCCTCTGAATTTATCCCTAGGTTTAAAATTGACGCTTTTAGTTATTTGAGTTATTTGAAAGATGACAGGCAAAGACAAATACATGGATTTCAACACTTATTTTAATGTTTAAAACAAAGACAACTTGAAATGTAATAGCTGTACATGCAATCTTAGTGGTTTCCATACTGGTAATTCAGTTCTTAACTCTGTTCCTGGTGCAAAGCATTATGAACTACCAATAAATACATAAAACTACCTCGTATCACAGTTACCAATGAAAGAAAAATCAAACTGACGGAGGAACTTTCATTTAAACATTAAAGGTATTTATTTTGGATTAATGGTCATTTGACACAAATGCCAAAAAAAAAAAGTAGATGAAGTTTCTAAAGAGACTGTTTCTTCATTACTTATGCGTTTCCAGCCTGGCACTGAAACCCGTCCAACCAAAAGCCCAAGGTGTGAAGAATGCCAAGCTTGTCCAATTATGATAAATAATGAGGATGAACAGTACCTTCTTTTTATACACCATGAAACCCACACTGCCTTAAGAGACCCAGGAATTAATACCGGGTTTTGATGAATACTAAATCTGGATTAGATAGGCTGTTTGTAAACAGCTCAACTCTCAAGCACTCAAACTGGAAATGACTGCTATATTAAAAAACAAACAAAATCAAAACATAATTCAAAGTCCAAAATAAAAGAAAAGAAACAGTAAAAAAAGTTATTTAAAAGTTTTTAAAATAATCCAACTGTTAAGAATAGTTCAACTCATTTACATGTCGCAGATTGGAAAAATATGTTGCATTCTGAAGCACCTAAACATTTTGCCAATAATCTTGGCCCATTACCCTTCCAGCTGTATACAAAAAAAATTTGCAGTTGAAATACTGCAGTTACAATAGGATGAGAAAAATATTTTTCAGCAGCAGAACATTTTTAAAACACTGGTAATATACCCAAGTTGTTGTACGTATTAGCATGGTTCCTGAAAAATGAAGCAGTTTACAGGACTTCAAGATAAAACTTCAATTTCTAATTTCTATAAACAGATGAAGGTGACCCAGGTACCACAAATCAAGTTACTTTTATTCTGATGACCACAAAAAGACATACTTGATTTAAGGTACCTAAATTTGCAAACGGTGTCCATAGTACACTATTTTAAGTTAAATTTCTCTACAAACATTACCATTAGATATACTAGAGGTCCAAATATATTCTGTGGGTAATTTTTAGCCCTTTCATGTGTCTGGTAATGCAACCATAAAAATTAAAAGGACATCAAAGGTAACTCCAATGAGACTGCTTCACACCACATATTGCCAAATCGTTCCTGCTTTTAAAAATGAATAAACAAATGAAGGAGGAGCATCCAAGAAAGAGGTGAAACAAGTCATATTACCAGCTGCCAAAGCTGCTTATTTTCTTAGGCTGCCAACTAATTTGATATGTACCTGTGTAAACTGAAGCACCTTAAATTTGTACACCTTATTCTGTATCTGTTGCCATTAAACTACCAGGCAGAATTTAACGAAGAGCAGACTGGTAGCTGGCTACCCAAAAGATCACATCCTTAAGGACATTCTCTTGCAAGAGGTATTGGTGGAAAGACTGAAGTCAGAGTTTTCTAAAGATACATATTTTCTGGTAAAGCATTTTCTGACAGTGATGAGAATAGCTTAACTCTTATTCTATATCTGGGTTGACATACACAAATCTTTCAAACATGCTGAAGAAATTATTCCACACATATTAAGCTGTTTAAAACTGTGAGATGGAGAATATATTGATGGTCAATACTGTATATTGTGATTTTTAACACATAGTGCCAGAGCTGCTCCAGGCATGCCTCACAGGCTAGAGGCCACTTATCAAGCCAGTTTACCAGCCTTTAGCTATCTTCCATCAGTCCTCTTCTGAGGATCACTCAGGACAGCACAATAAGCAGGCTGAATTAATTTTCTAGTGGTCACAGTAGCAGCAACACAAGCTGTTTCAGTCAGACAAAAGATTGATGTAGTCTGGTCTGAAATCATGTCCAAGAGTAAACATGAAAGACACAATACAACATTATATATATATTTTTTTTTAATTCTTTTTTTTTCCCCAAAATAATCATCTAGCTTCTGAAAAGATTGTTTTTCAGGGACCTCTAAATCCCTGCATCTTTGTGGTTCACAGCTCTTGAAGGGTTTTCTTCATTGATTTTCTGAGTATTCTTGGACACGTAAATATATTTATAGCATTTGCACCACTCTGAAGAATGGGATTCCATACCTTAATTACACATCCCATATCAGCCCACTTTCATCTGCTATGTCTCCTGAGGGAAGTCACAGTCTCCTCCATCACAGTGCTGTACATGAGCAGTAAGTCACTCTAATGCCACAGTAAATCTTGTATTTCTGACAGGTGTCCATCCTAGTGTAATTGCTGCATGGGACTATAATACAATGTGGGGCCGGGGGGAGTGTGAACTTATATCTAAAACATGGCACAAAAAGACAGATCTCATAACTAGAAAGATCAGGGCTACTGGAGTAAATGTTCAGAGGCTTCCACGAGGATATGCAACTGTATTTAAGAGGAATCCCTCCTCACCTAAATGTACTGGCATGACAACATGACTGAAGTCTTAGCAGGCTGTCTTACAGTTGTAAAATTGTTCTAGCAAAAATAGTCACATTTTACAAGGTATTAAGATAATTTTGTTTAAAACACAAACTTGGTAAACTGCCTACATTTTATAGCACCGAGACTTCTGATAAAGAGCAATTCTGTGAAAATCGGTGAAAAAGTTTCACATGGGTTTCTCTCTGGCACCTAATAAATGTTAATCTTAATCACAGCTTTTTCCTCATTAATTTGGGTTTCCTTCTGCTGTGCAGCCATCTATCTTCAACAAAACTTTAAACCTTTCTGACTATCAAATGTAGCTGAAGTGTAGTTATACATTGAAAACGGGATTCCTAAATAGGGTATTTAAAGTCTTGAAATGTCCTCCCAGCTGGAATATTATAATCTTCTAGCTTCTGAGAAGGCTAATATGGTTGCCAACATACGTCACAGTTCTATTTTCATCCTCTCTGAAAACAAAAGCAAAAAAGCCCTTCCAAGACTCAAATACCAACCTTTGCAGAATACTTTCTGCAGTGCGTTTTCCTTTTTGTACTGCCTTTGGACCTCCCACTGGACAGACAGCAGTAGCTCTGAAGCCATCAAGATAAGTAGCATTTACCTAACAATAAAGGGATTATGAAATTACATGGTATTCAGCACCAATACGCTACAAATGCCCTCCGACAACAGTTATCTATACATTCAGCAGAAGCAGAATAACAAGAAACTATCATCATCATCATCACAAAAATTTATTAGGTTACTTAAAATTCAATATTCTATTGGAGGAAGATTCAGATCTTCATAACTGTGAAACTCTGAATCACTTCTCATTACCATCTTTAAATTTTCCTTTACTTACCTATTTGGGCATATAGGGCATGTTCTGATGTTGAAAAGCTGAGTAATCTATCATAGTGAAATAGATCAGACATAAGTTTCCCAGAAGCATTAAAGTAAATGTGGAAAAATACCACATACACACACACAAGAACATGCTACATATTGCAAGCATTTGTCCAGTGTTTCAGCTTCTTCGCAGAGCTGTAATACAGTGAAAGTACTGACCATAATGCATGGCAGTAAGTAGTAGAAAATCTTTAGCAGATCTATACAACTGTATTGAGTATTTTCAACATTTGTTACCTCACAGAAAAACAAAAATAGAAACTGAAGAACCTGGTAAGCCATTCAGCATCTCTCTCTACAACTAAAAATGTTTTTCCTACAGTATATTTTCAAGCACTTTACCCAGCCTACTTTTAAATGTCCCCGTGTTTCAGCTATTTCTTTTGAGAAGCTATTTCACAGGTAAAATATTAATCATTATTTTCCCCGATATTTACCTCATATTTCACTTATTCTTACCACTACTTTTCTAACTACACTTCACCTTTAATATAGCAATTTATATTATTATCTTCACTGATTGTAAAGTTGCTGAAAGATGTAACACACCCTTAAAATATGTCTAGGTTGTTATAATGCCCACTCAGTCACTTCTTAGCCAAGCTGAACATGCCAAGTTAATTTCCTAAAAACTACTTCTAAAACAGGTAAGCAAAACATATGTTCATTTATCACTACCAACCAATACACAGTTTCAAAAAAATGGTAATATTTCACAGGAAGTCTAACTTAAGTATTTTAGAGCATCATTACACAGTTTAATATAAAAAACGTAAGATATATTAAAATATTCCTAACCATGTAAATTTCAAATGTCCTACCTAAAACACAATAAAAATAAAATAAGTAAATATTTTACTGCTGTGTAAAAAAAAAATCCCTCTCATTCTGTTTTGTTTATTATATTTCACGGTTTGTCAACCGAAAATCTCATACCTCAGTGTACTTTCTTCAGATATACAGAAATATGGAGATGCAAAGTCAAGGACAAAAACTGCAGGACAACAAAGTTCCTGAACAAAACAGTCACTGAAAGTTGCTGCCGAGCAGCAAAAATTACTCTGCTTCAAATTGCACACTTGGACTAAGGAGGAAAAACTTATTTTGGCTTCATACACGACCTCCCTGCTGTATTTGCCCATATCAAATACCACTATTAACTACAGGAATAAGAGCATTAGAGTATCTGTCATTTGATTGATGGTATTTGCTGTTTTGTACAAAAAGGATGCTCTTTATCCTATGCCATTTTAGGAATTGCTTCTAAACATGACACAAATGTACTTTCAGATTAAAAAAACCCACAGTTATTCCCACATGCAAATAATGCAGGTGCTGATCACTCAGAGAAAGGAAATTTCTTCTTCCAGCGTTAGGCAAGTGGAACTCAAACTCATAATTACAATTCTGAGGAAGTGCAAAAAGCTGACTAGACAATACTATAGTGAAATTGTAGGCAGCCTATGAAAAGGGAAAAAAAATTAATCAACACTTCATTGTATTAGGTGAAATTTAGAAAAATGCATGTTCAGATTACACTCCCACAATCCTGTAAAAATATCAACCCCCTTTTTTCCATGAAGCCGATAGAAACACTCCTACAGAAAGATGACACAAGTGAAAAACTTACTGTGCATGAGAAAAGTGACCCATGGCATACTGCTTGATTCTAAAAATACTTTGTCAGTATGCTTCAACTATAGAGCATTTAAAGAGCTCTTCCATTCTAACTGCACCCAAACCAAACCTGCTTTGGCGGTATTATTATTAATCTTGGAATACCATATTTTTAAAAACTGAAATTGTCTTATATAAAATTGGTTTTTAAAGTTTTAGAAGTATTTTTTAAAATGCAGTAAAAAGTTTCAAAGAAAAACTAGGCTCAGGCATACATTATATTATTTAAACAGAAATATTAGCACAATTTACTGCTTAGGTTACCTTGCTTTTGATACAGCTGTGCTAAGCAAGTAATTTCTGATCTCAACCTTGCTTCTATAAAAGCCACTTTTGCCACTAGTTTAACTGAGAAGAGGACCCAGCCCTACTGGTACTTCACCAGAACTGTATTCCCATAGCATGCATTCAGGATATGAGAATCCACAGAAGACCAACAAACATCAAATTTCATAATTGTACTAGAAGTGCAGGTTCCTTTGAACAGAGTATTTCAGACAACTTACTCTCCACAGAAAGAGATAATACCTTATAAAATGTTGAAGGAGGTGATCCTTTTGCTCCCTGAACTTTCACTGCCCCACCATCAAAACCTAGAGAGGTTAAAAATCAGTTTTTAAGATTCTTCAATGTAACTTTGAAGACATTCTTCTTTGATACATATTAATCAAATGCATTTAATTAAAAATCAAATAATTAATAGCTGTCTTGCCACAGAATACAGAATCTTTCATGAAACAGTCCTCCGTATCTTAGAAATTCAAACAGCAAATTGGTGACTAAATTTATTACTTCGATGAGCCTTTTAATAGAATGCTTGAAATGTTTACTCATGTACTTAAAAAATACTTAACACAGAAAGCAGTCTTACGACTTCAGACTCCAGAGTTATTTTTCACTTAACAGCCAGTTATGGCACACACACACAAAGAATACAATTTACTGTAGTGGGCTAGAGTGGACTGCAGTCCTTCAGCTGGCAAAGAAGCAGAACAAGAAAGATGAGAAATCAGGGACAGCTAATTTGCCAGTTTTTAGCTTAGTAAGTGAACGCATAACAGAAAAAGAACAGTCTGAATGTATGTTCCAAGGCAACTACCATGTTCAGTATTAGGAATATTAATGCCCAAAAGAAACTGGAGAATTGTTGCCATGCCATCAAGCTGGAGCTGGAACTGCAAAAAATCCATAGATATGACTCTGAAAATCAGCAGGGCAGGCACCTCATGTCAGACAGACAGAATTATACTGTAACTCACCTGTTCCTAACCTATGCTTCCAAGTATTTAGGAAGAAGTTAAAAGTTTTTACACAAATATTCTGAATAGATTAAATAAGATTCTATCTGCAAAAGTGAATCTGACTAGCAGAAATTTTACGTGTCACTCAAATAACATCATGACTCCTTCTGCAAGATTCATGTAAGGTTAATTTAATTCTCTCAGTACAGAACAATATCCCTACAATCAGGGTGAAGTTTTGGAACAATTATGTTTCACATGAAGGAGTAATACAAAGAAAAAAACCCACAAAACAAAGTATGTAGCATTCATTGACAAAAAGAAAACAGAAGTATCTCTTGGTTTAAACACTGCAAGTAATCCAGCAGGACAATAAAATTGGCAACATAAACAGCAAAAATAGATAGCATGCCTGTCTTTACTGGTGTACGTGTCAAAGCACTTCAAACTAAAAATATTTAAGAAATCTGCCCATTTTCCATCTGTTATATTTCTAAGAGGGCTAACTGAAAGTTCATGCGAAAGTTCATTTAAAGTTCAAACATGTCATATCGGGTCATTTGCAAGCTGAAAGTTCACAGGAAGGTTACGGGTTTTTTTCTTTTTTTTTTTTTTTTTTTTTTTAAATATAGACCAGTGACTAAGAGTAGCAAGCTGGCCATATCAGACTGCCATTTGCTTATGCTGCACGAGCAGAAGGTTCACTGTACAACTTACAGTACTTCTATTATTGAAGCACATTGTTTTTGACGCTACCGTGTTTTGAGTTTTATCACATTAAATTTATAAACGGAGATACTGATTATTCTAAGTTTTATAAAGACACTCTGCATACTGTCACAGATAAGTTCCAATAGAATGAAAAAGGATATATAATACAGCTGCAGTAAAAAACAAACTTCAAATGACTGCAGCTAAGTGTTTTTTCAAGCTGTCTTATCCAACCTACAGATCTCCAAATCTTTTTAGCCTGGGGTTCTTTTGTTTGTTTTGCTTTTAAAGCTAAATCCATAACATACGTTATATTTACTTCAGTCTTTTGGCTTGAGAGCTCTGAGGATAGCAAATGGACTTTTTTGAAGACAGATTCTCTGGCAGAAATTCCGTACCTAAGCATTCTTCTACAACTAAGTATGATCTACCTAAATGTCTAAGAAAAACTTAAAGACTTGGTAGGTCCAAGGTGTGCATTAAAAAGAAAAAAGGAGTAGCAATCAAAGATTTAAATTGGTCAAACAGCATCATAAATAAGAGTATAGTTAAAATTTCTGAAGGACTTCCTAGCAGAAGTCCTTCAAAAATCTGTTAAATACAGCACCACAACCTAAGGAACTGATTTAACAAGAAATACGCAGAGGAAACATGGAAATAATGTAATTGCCTCAGTCCAATAACCCAATTCATTGACACAGATCTCTTAGCACTTAAGAGGACTAACCTGGAATTTCAGTGATGGAAACTTCAGAAAAGTCACACGTGACATCTGGTAAAAGATAGCGTTGAGGATTGCCCAATTCATACACCAACTGTTCAGCTACAGTACCAAAAGAAATTAGTCCTCCTGTGTCTGGTGGTTTGGAAAGAATAAAGTCTCCTTCAGAGGAACATTCTACAATGGGAAAGCCTATGTTGTGCCTAGAATATGAAAAACATTGAAACCCCACCATAAATACAGAGAGAAAGTGAGAAGAAAAATTACTAACAACAAACCAGAACTTTATTATAATGACTAATTAAATAAAATTGATCAAGAATTTTAAAATATCTGATTGTTTCTGCAGACACATACACAAGAAAAGCAATGAACAAACTGCCCAGCCAAAATAATAAAGAGAATAATAACAATGTACTGCCTGTCAAAGGAGTGCAGATGTAACAACAGATACCAACAGTAAAGAGAAAGAAGCAGAGAAGGAAGTAGAGAAGGACACCAAGAGAAATGGTGAAAGTAAAAAGACGCCAAAAGAATTAGAACTATGGATAAGGAAGTAAATGCAGAAGAAAAACCATGGTTGCTAATTCTAGCCTAGTTTGTTTACAGCAGGACACAGCATGAAGGTGAAGACATGTAAATACATTCTGCAGCCTGGATTTGTAAAAAGACAGTCATAGCAGGAAGAACAGACTGTGCTGGAAGCCTGACAGGAAAGGAAGTAGGAAACGTGAATAATTACATCTATTAAGGACAATTTAACTTGTTAATAATAAAACATACACAGAAAAGTTGTAGTTAGAAAACAAAAGATTTATGAAAGTTAAGATCTTCAGGCCAAAACAATAATAAAAGACAGAATAAATAGAAAAGTATGAGACATAGCAGAAAGCAGTAAACCAGAAAATAACATACATATTATATATATGCATATAAAATATTATAATATGCATATATATATATGTTTGTAAATGAAAATACTCCTCACATTCTCACAAGCGTGACATGCAGAAAGTGATCAAATAACTCATAGTAAGAGGCACATGTTGGTCGTTACAGTAGCAGAGCAGAATTTTCAGGGTTATGTGGATGAAATGTGGGTATCTGCTTTCCTGGCTAAGAGATTTATTTTATTTACAATTTCAGCAAAAGTAATGACTTAAAAAAAACCAAAACATAACAACAACAAAAAAGTTTAAAGTTACAAGTACCTGAAAATTAAAACAGAGCCTTAATATCCTTCAAAAATGCTACCTTGTTCACTCGCCTCTCACAGGAAGTTGTAAATATGTGCAAAGATAGATATTTACAATCAGTCCATCCATGAAATTATTTCTGGGTGATAGTGGGAACAAAATGCTGAACATACAACCAAGCTGGTTATCAGCAAAGGTTAGATTAACATAGTTTGCATAACATAAATACACAAAGTTTTGAAGGAAGTAAGCAAAGAAACCAGTGAACGCTTAAGTGATATTTGTAAAAGTTCATGGGAGTTTGAACAGATTCTTTATCATCAGGAAGCTTCAAACATAACCCCATTTTTTTTAAAGAAAAAAAAAGATTAAGAGACAAGCCCTGTTACCAGAGATCAGCAACTTTAATACAGATAATGTACAAAACCTGTAAAGTATAGTAGCTGGAGGACAACTAGAAAAGTCCATGACAAATCAGTAAAGATTACACATTAATAGTCTGGTCTTTGAAACTATTTAAACAATTAAAAAGATAAAAGGAAACAAAAAAAATGCATCATCCACCCTGATGAATACAAAGAATTGAATGGAATCAACAATTTTTAATACAAATTATTATAGATTATTTTTTTACCCATTATCTCAGGGCCAAAGTCAGAGGAACTTTATTGTGGCATTTTCCATGCTGTCAGAGTAGCTGGGAGGAGACCATATAGGTACAAATGTACTTCCTGAAACAGCTTCTAAATAGCATCTAAGGTTGAGACAGATTTGCTATATAAAAAAAGACACTCAGCTCTTACCACTTGCAGTGAAGTGCTGACCCAAAGCTTGCAAAAAAACTGTATGAAGAAGACAATCTAACACAATCCCCTCTCCAACAAGACCAAACCAAAACTATTTCTAAAACAGACATGCTGATGCAGGACACTAGCATGCCCTAGACTCTGGAAAAATATTTTTTAGCTATATTTAAATAATCCTGAAATCCACAACCCAGAAGGTCAATGAAAAGAACTCCACAACCAGTGACTTACTCATTGACCATCTATTTCAATACTACTCTGTTTTGACAGTTAGCGAAAGTACCAATGAAGCCTTTTTGCCTTCATCTGAGCTAAGCATGATGGATGCTTCCTCCTCAAGGTACAACGTTACCCAATGAACTTTTCTGAATGCTCATTTAGTTGTATAAAATATGTGATCTCCTAAGTCACATCAGCTTTGAAAGCTTCCCTCACTTTTGAAAACTCATAGAGATGCAAAACACTGAGCCAGAAGCCCCTGGATTCCATCTCTGTTGTAACTGGATGGCTAGGAAAATGCACACAACCTATACTCCCTCACACTAGATTCCAATAGCAAGGTACATTAACACATGCATGCTTAGAATACAACTGTATTTTGTATACTGCTAAAAGACATTACTGAAAATTAATTTTCAGCTTGGAAACAAAGTGGGTTAAATTATCCCTATGGCATGATTCAGCCACAAAATGGTACGGTCTAGAAGGAACTTTAAAGATCATCTAGTTACAACCCCCCTGCATGGGCAGGGACACCTCCCACTAGACCAGGTTTGCAACTTTATCGTCCAGTTCCCTCAGGAGCTGAAAATGGATCTTGTCAGGTCCTATGGACTTGTGTGCTTTCAGGTTCTTCAGATGTTCTTCAATGGGCTCTCCTCCTACAGCAAGCAGTTCCTTCTTTCAGTCTCTGCCTTTGCCTTCTGCAGCTTGAGTGGTGTGGCTAAAGTGACAGCTACTTAAACCTGGCATTAAAGCTCACTAGCAGCAGAAGCTATCTGGATGGGGTATTCTAGCTTATACCACAGGTACTATGGTCAAACCATCAGCAATTCCACTGAAGCCTTTGCCTGATTCACTACAAGGTTTTACTGAATGGCTACATATCATATGACATCCACTCTCTAACAGGCCAACTTTATGCTGGCTATAACCTTCAGCCAAGCTGCATTTTGTCCAGAGTAGCAAGGCAGTTAAACCATAGAACTGTGAACTTGAACTTCAGCAGCAACTACAGTCATGGCATTCAAAGCTGCACAGTGGCTAAATGGCACCCGTTAATAATGTAAAAATTGCATCAGTGTAGTGATAATATCTCCTAGTATGATGGGGCAATATTAAGTAATGTAAACAATTCCGAAAGAAAACTACTAAAGTGAAATCTAGTTAAATTACAGGATCATCTAATTAATACAATACAATACTAGAGATAAATATGGAAGTACTACTTTCAAAACATTTTGAGTAGTTCTTTTAACACAGAGTTAAAATACAGAAGTTAACATACATCAGTTGGTGAAACGAGATGACAACTACCATTCTTGACAACTACCATTGAAGCAGTGGTGGTCAATGGCAGCCTTGGCTGCAGTGATCATGAGATGGTGGAGTTCGGGATCCTGTGTGGAAGGAACAAAATACCCAGCAGGACCAGAACCCTGGACTTCCACAGGGCAAACTTTGGTCTCCTCAATCATCTATTAAGGGAAATCCCATGGGACAGGGTGCTAGAAAATAAAGGAGCTCAAGATAGCTGGTCAACATTCAAGGACCACTTCTTGCAAGCACAGGATCAGAGCGTCCCAATGGTTAGGAAATCTAGTAAGGGTGCTAGGAGACCTGCATGGTTAAAGAAGGAACTACTGGGCAAACTTAAGTGGAAAAGGAAAATCTACAGATCATGGAAGGAGGGGCTGGTCACGTGGGAGGAATATAGGACTGTTGTCAGAGGATGTAGGGAGGCAATTAGGAAAGCTAAGGCCTCCTTGGAACTTAACCTTGCAAGTCAGGTTAAGGATAATAGAAAGGGCTTTTTCAAATACATAGCTAGCAAAACTAGCAATAGAGGCAATATTGGCCCATTGAGGAATGAGGTGGGAGCCCTGGTGACAGAGGATATAAAGAAGGCAGAGGTGCTGAATGCCTTCTTTGCCTCTGTCTTCACTCCTGCAGGGTCTCCCTATGAGCCCCAGATTCATATAGCCCCAGAAGAAGTCAAGATAGAGGAAGAGTTTGACATGGTAGATGAGGATTGGGTTAGGGATCAGTTGAGTAATCTGGACATCCATAAATCAATGGGTCCAGATGGAATGCACCCAAGGGTGCTGAGGGAGCTGGCGGAGGTCATTGCTAGGCCACTCTCCATCATCTTCAGTAAGTCATGGGCAACAGGTGAGGTGCCTGAGGACTGGAGGATAGCAAATGTCACTCCAGTCTACAAGAAGGGCAAGAAGGAGGACCCGGGTAACTATAGACCGGTCAGCCTCACCTCCATCCCTGGAAAGGTGATGGAACAACTTGTTCTTGGCACTATCTCCAGGCACATCAAGGACATGGGGGTCATCAAGAGCAGTCAACATGGTTTTATCAAGGGTAAATCATGTTTGACTAACCTCATAGCCTTCTATGAGGAAATTACTAGGTGGATAGATGATGGTAGAGCGGTAGATGTGGTTTATCTTGATTTCAGTAAAGCATTTGACACCGTCTCCCACAGCATCCTTGTAGAAAAGTTGATCAGGTATGGGTTTGGTGATCAGGAAGTGAGGTGGATTAGGAACTGGTTGAAAGGAAGGAGTCAGAGAGTTGTAGTCAATGGGGCAGAATCTGGTTGGAGGTGTGTGACTAGTGGAGTCCCACAGGGGTCGGTACTGGGACCGGTGTTGTTCAACATCTTCATCAACGACCTGGATGAGGGTATAGAATGTACCCTCAGCAAGTTTGCTGATGACACTAAGCTGGGAGGAGTGGCTGACACACCAGAAGGCTGTGCTGCCATTCAGAGAGACTTAGATAGGTTGGAGAGTTGGGCGGGGAGAAACATGATGAAATTCAACAAGGGGAAGTGCAGAGTTTTACATTTGGGGAAGAACAACACCATGTCCCAGTACAGGTTGGGGGCTGAACTGCTGGAGAGTAGTGTAGGTGAAAGAGACCTGGGGGTCCTGGTAGACAGGAGGATGACCATGAGCCAGCAATGTGCCCTTGTGGCCAAGAAGGCCAATGGCATCCTGGGGTGCATTAGAAAGGGTGTGGTTAGTAGGTCAAGAGAGGTTCTCCTCCCCCTCTATTCTGCATTGGTGAGGCCACATCTGGAGTATTGTGTCCAGTTCTGGGCCCCTCAGTTCAAAAAGGACAGGGAACTGCTCGAAAGAGTCCAGCGCAGAGCTACGAAGATGATTAGGGGAGTGGAACATCTCCCTTATGAGGAAAGGCTGAGGGAGCTGGGTCTCTTTAGCTTGGAGAAAAGGAGACTGAGGGGTGACCTCATCAATGTTTACAAATATGTAAGGGGTGAGTGTCAGGGGGACGGAGTTAGGCTTTTCTCAGTGATGACCAGTGATAGGACAAGGGGTAATGGGTGTAAATTGGAGCATAGGAAGTTCAAGGTGAATATCCGAAAAAATTTTTTTACTGTAAGAGTGACAGAGCACTGGAACAGACTGCCCAGGGAGGTTGTGGAGTCTCCCTCACTGGAGACATTCAAAACCCACCTGGATGAGTTCCTGTGTGATGTACTCTAGGTGACCCTGCTCTGGCAGGGGGGTTGGACTAGATGATCTCTCGAGGTCCCTTCCAGCCCCTAAGATTCTATGATTCTATGATTCTATGATTCTATAAGTTATACATTTGGTCTAATGTTGGAAACAAAGACCAAGGCATGTTGCTAAGAGTCCAGCGCAGAGCTACTAAGATGATTAAGGGAGTGGAACATCTCCCTTATGAGGAAAGGCTGAGGGAGCTGGGTCTCTTTAGCTTGGAGAAAAGGAGACTGAGGGGTGACCTCATCAATGTTTACAAATATGTAAGGGGTGAGTGTCAGGGGGACGGAGTTAGGCTTTTCTCAGTGATGACCAGTGATAGGACAAGGGGTAATGGGTGTAAATTGGAGCATAGGAGGTTCAAGGTGAATATCCGAAAAAAATTTTTTACTGTGAGAGTGACAGAGCACTGGAACAGGCTGCCCAGGGAGGTTGTGGAGTCTCCTTCACTGGAGACATTCAAAACCCACCTGGACGCGTTCCTGTGTGATGTACTCTAGGTGACCCTGCTCTGGCAGGGGGGTTGGACTAGATGATCCTTTGAGGTCCCTTCCAGCCCCTAAGATTCTATGATTCTATGATTCTTTTATCCAGAATGTCTGTTTTGAGTTGGTTTTGATATTTAACATCAAATACATTATTTGCACTAGCAAACCAGAGCACCAAATAAATCCAAGCTAAGATTAGACCTCAAAAACCCCCTCTGAGCTGGGGCTAGATGAGGACTTAACAGTTACCGCAGGTCTTGACTGACTACAGCACAGGAGTAATGAAGTTCCAAAACCATACTTGATGAATCTCCTTGTCATGAACCACCTACAGCTGTTGTCCTACTCTAATAGGAATCAGGGCTCTGAAACGGAGTCTCCTGTCAGTTCTCAGCCTGCCAACAACCTACTCTTGCATTAATTTTTCCCAAACAAAATGTTGTGTTTCCTTCAGTTTTAGCTCTCAGAAATGTTACAGTTTTCGGGCATGTCAGAGGTGATAACATGAACTGTCTAAGCAGAAATCTCTGTTTACTCTGAGACAATGTACTATTCAATGTCTGGGCAGGTATGAAGACAGCTTTCCCTCTTGTCTTACATCATTTGCATTACAAAAAAGTAAAATCCAGTATCAGTACTGGGTCCTGTTTGGCTCAGAGACACTGTCTAAGATAAAACGGGTATTTCTTCCCTCAGAAGGTGCCAAATGCCTCAAGTATCTAATTCTGGCCACTACTGGTAGATTGAGAAGATTATAGGCAACAAAAGATGGGATAGTTAGTGTAGTACTATTATTTGCAGAGGAAGATGCAGCAAGAAATAAAAAAACAAAATAGCCCACAGCAATGCATGACAAGAAAGTGAACCAGGGTCCAAGCAGGCTGTGATAGGAACTTAGAGCTTTACAGCTAATGCACAGTTTCCTGGGACATGACTCAATGAATATCACACTGAGAAGACCTCTAAGCTAAGCTTCTGACTCTCTGGGCATTTATTTTAATTGCAATGGTATTAGGCAAAAAGTAGAAACTGCTACCACTTTTAGCAATGTTTTTACACCCAACTCAAAACTGCCACCATGTAAAGACTAGCACAAATGGGTAAGGTATACGCATCTCTCTACAAGTATGTACCAACATGTTTCCTAACTTCTGCTGCAATCCCGATTTAGGCAAAATTTATTAACTGCATCACTTATCTCCTCTGACTAAGGGCATTTCAGATTATGCACTGTATGTAAACTCTTAATGTCTAGACAATTTCATGCCAATCAGACAGTCTCCCTAGTGTTTTCAGCTGCCTGGAATAGATGATGCTACAGAGAAAAAGGCATGCTACATTGCTGGTTGGGATTTGCATGCTGGATTCTGTTCAAGTCTCAGATTAAGCAACCTGGATCCAGCCCTTAAGAGTCTACAACTATCGACTTACCCTTTTGGTCATTCCAGGCCAGAGGATTATGCAGTCTCAACCCTTGTACACTCTTGGCTTAGGGCAAAATGTCAGTGTTTATCATCTCCTCAAAATGATTACTCTACTGATCAGCATTAGTTTATTCTCTCCTGCATTTCAAAACAAAACAAAACAATGTACTAATCACCCACTGGCACTAAATTATAGTAAGAAACAGCAATGTCCAGGGTAACATGAAATTAAATACAGAACTGTGTGATATCAATATAGTTCTGGCATCATGGTTCATTTTGACACATTGTGTAAAATCCCTATTGAATGCTGTGCACTAGACATTAAATAGGGAGCAGTGTATATTATCACTTCTTCTGACCATCTGCTAACATATATTACTACACAAAAAAAAGGAGTTAAGTGCCTGTTTTGGCAACATTTAGTTCAAATCAATAATTTCCGAATGTACATTAATCTTCTATAAAATGTGAATTAATGAATGGTTTCTTGCATTTTCTCTGCTGAAGATCTGAGAAAGCACACAAGAGACGAGCCAAGCAGCCTTCCTCTCACTGGAAAAGCAAACTCTACCTGTCTGCCCATTTTCATGAAAACTTGAAAGAACTCTACAGTTTCAAGATTCCTGCCTTCAAGTCAAACACATTAAGGAGATATATCCAGCACAATTCAAGAAAGCCCAGTGCCTTAAGTCAGCAGACAAATGAACTAAATTTGGCTTCTATCAACTGAAATAACTGGGAGAGCGATGAGTTGGAACGTGCACTTCACTTGTTCTACTTACTTTAAAACTTACTTTAACAAGACAACAAAGAAAAAGCAAGAATAGCTTAGGTTTAATAGCTAAACATTCAATTGCCACAACATACCTACATGAACATTCCTGAGACTTAAAGCACCCTTTTGCAGTGGAATTGAGTTCCCAGAAGTGATCTACATCAAACATTCCAAGAAAATAAAAAACCCAAAACAACACAACAAACCACAAAACAAACAAAAAATCCCCTATGTTGGATGAATTAAATGGGTCCAATCCAGTGCCTCAATACTCAGACATGATAACGCATGTAATGTGAGCTTCGACTTGCCTAGTTTTACTCAGTTTAATTTGAGGTGCTCATGTTTACAGTTAATTATTTTTGCTTATGCACAATTTACAGACAGACAAGATTTATAAGCCTAAAGTTTGACAAATTTTTCCTTGTATTTGTTTACAAGTTAGAATAACTCACACCTATCAGTCCCTCTTAGCAGCGCACTTGCACCTTTTTCAGCAGCCAAAGACAGTACAGCAACATGAACTACTGTTCTTGGGGAGGAAAAAAACCCACAGACAGTAAAATTTACCTGAGTAATCATAACCAAACTTGCTTTCTGCAGTAAGATGTGAGGAAAAGACAGCGATTGCCCTCTAGTGTTTAGCCACCAGACAACAGCGTAAATGATGTGAACGTTTTTCTTAAGCTCTAACATAAAGGTCTGGTGAATGTTTGCAGAGCTGAGCAGTAAGTGGAATGGACTCAAACCAATGAGAAATTAATACCTGAAAGGCACTTCAACGACAAACACAGAGATTTCACTTGATCCCAGATTTACTGACTTTGTTAGGCTGGTATGGATTTATTAGGTATTACAGACACTATGATTTATTGAGATGTAAATTACACACATTTACTTTCAGTAGACTGCTAAAAAAACGTAGCTTTTTCTCAGGAGGCAGAAATCATTAACAGACTAGACATTATTAATAACCAAGTAACTTCTGCAAACTCTGTCAGAGCTCTATAATATAAGTAATACAAGTAATGTTGGTGGCAGCAGGCTTTGCATGTATTTGTCATTACAGAAAGTATGAGTTATCATATCATTACTGTGCATTACTATGCAATGCATTATCTGCATACATTGAAGACTAATTCAGACTGTCCAAATAAGAAAAACACCAACCCATCAAGTTTCTTTAAGTTAAGGAGTCAACAGGTTACTACTAAGCTATCAAATGAAACATGCATTTTTGCAGCCCAAAAACCTACATAATATTTTCCCCTTCATGCATTTGGGCCTAAATATAGCGAACAACTATTTATCAAGGGGGCAAGGGGAGGGAAGCAGCAAAGCTCTCTAATCCCTCCTCCCTCCTTCCCCCCATATCCTGGAAGGATGTGCTCAACCACAAGTCCACTTTAGTCAGTCTCCTTCTCTGCCTCTACAAATCAAAATAATGTGTGAGCTTTAATTTTGTGTTTTATTTTTTAGTTCTAGGAGTTTATCATAGAGGTTGAGGTGTAACATGCTTTTATTTCAAGAATTTTGTCAATTAAACGCCTAAGACTCTTTCAATTTGCAAAGAAAACCACTAGCTTTACGGCACCATGATCAATTCTTTAGTGGACTTCACCTGAAGGTAAATAAATCACTGTTTTATTAGCAGAGACACAATCATGTATGGTTCAGAAGTCTGTGTGAAGATTGATGGTGACAAACTAATACAGCAGTACTGGGTGCTAAACTTCCATACTCTTTTGTAGCAATTCAGGTCATCACCAGACAACTCTAAGCCACAAGACTATGATTTTAGATGGTTATATGATTTTTATATACACACACAAGTACTAGTTACACATATGCAATGTGCATATACTTGTCCAGAGAATTAGTTACTCCTGCTCCAGTTACTCATAGCTTAATATACTCAAACTTCCTTTTTTTAAACAAGACTGCCATTTCTCACAGGAAAATCCTTAAAAATAAACCACCAAGCATTTTAATTTGAAGAGTTGTATTGTTTTCTTCTTTCATTCTTTTATAGAGCAAGGTGTTTTGGAGTCACAGTTACAGAAGATTTTAAGAAGTTTCATGATAGAGCATAATAAATCATCAGAAGTTATATCAGAACAGGAATAAGATTAGCAGTTATGGATTTCTAAACTGAGCAGTGTCTCATTTGAGTTCTCAGCAAAGAATGAGTCAAATTTGTTCAGGGCTACTAGCCTTTTAACAGGAGAAAATAAATGTCTGACCCTGTTTCTTTCAATACTTTTTCTGCCTTCACCTGCAAATCAGTTGTGTTCAGGAACTCAGAAAAGCAGAATACTTTCAGGATCATGCTCTGAATCATGAACAGTCACTAAAAGTAGGAGAAAAACACTTGGCAGTCCTAGGGAACTAACTCTGGAGAGCAGCTCTTCAGACTGCAGGGCACAGCATCCTGTTAGTTCATTCACCTGGACTACAGGCTGCCCCCAGTTGGCTTCCCTCCTCAGGGTCACCCTGGGAGCAGGAACGCCATCTGATAAAGACGTTCCACGTTCAAAGGAGGCACTGCCTTTCTCATGACATTGCACACAACAAGATTCCTCCCTTCCATCCCAAGGAAGATAATAAAAAACTGCAGCAAGAATCACTTGCCCTGTGCAAAAAATGTTCAACAGCTACTTTTAAACTACTCTAAAGAACAAGTTGATCAAAAGCAGGCTACGTTAGTTCTTTCTGATACTTCTCACGAGGCAGAAGGACCTACCTATGTGAAAGTCTAATTTGGGTCTGCAAACAAGATACACACAAGTTTATGAAAAGACAGCTCAACACGTTTGTGGACATCAGCTAACACAGCAGGAGAGGACTGCAGCTTACATTCATCCCTACCAAAGGAAATCACATAAAATTTGTGACTGAACATCAGGCAATTCTGATCTAGCTGAAGACTGACGAAACAGCACCCAAAATATGCATATTGTCTTTTCCATCAGTCATGCATGAAAGCCAAAAAAAAACATATTCCCAAGAAGCAGATAATTTAAAAAGGGAAACAGAAAGAAAAAGGTTACATTTTTTTTCAAATCATCTGCATCTTAAGTTAACAAAGAAAGCCCCCAGCTGGCCAGAAAGGGAAACTGCAATAAGGATAACAGACCTTATAGAACAGTAACATTAGGGTGGAAAAGTATCAAGAGGGCCCTATTACCTAAGATGAAGCACAAGCAGTTTTCACAAGACAGATACAGCAGGAAACTTCATCTTTGGTCCACTACAAACATTCATGCCGATGCCATGGTTACCTACCAGTCAGGTACTGTATGCCAATCAGTGAATATTCCACCTGTACATTGAGCACCACATTCAATGAGATGACCTGCAAGGCTGGGAAAATGGCATTCAAATAACTAAGTATTCTGTAAAATCAAGTTTCACAAATCCAGCTTTAAAATAAAATAGCACAATGGAGATAAAGCTAAATATCACAACATTCTAATTACTTCCCCTCCATAGGGATCTAATGCAGTTATAAAAGACACATTAAACATCAAAAGGGATTGCAAAAGCTGAACATATAGTCAAAGTAGTAACTTCTACATGAAGATTCAGGTGAATTTCCTGAAATAAAGGGAACACCTAGAAGATTATCTGACACCAAATAACAAGTTTCATTGGTCATTTCAATAAATATTTATATAAATTCAGTATCTCAGCAGTCTGCATTGTGTGTAAATAATCACGTATAGCCCCTTCTTAAATCAAGAGATGCAAGATCTCCCACGTAAAGGAAAGAACGTATTATGATCGTGTATAATGATGTCGAAACCCTTTATTGCAGTATTACATAAATACTCAATAGAATTACAGGGAAAATCCTCATCTCTGTCATCTCCAATTCAGTGCCGCTGCAGTTTCTTTCTGCAATTTTTCTCAAGTTATAGGAGGTCCAAGCACACCACTACTAGGTGTACTCAGGTTACCTAAGTAAGTCACTCATTTTTATGAACTTCACCACAGTCAGCTGATGCATAAAGTTAAATTAGCTGACAGAATTTTACCCAATGTGTTCCCGATTCCTAACTTTAGAACCTACAACTAGGGTTTGCAAACAGGAGTACTGACACTGAGCTTTTGCAAAACCATACCAAGATGCTGACCTGACTGAATCTCATTCTGCTTATTTTTTAGGAGAAGAGTTGCTACCATCACAAATATAAACAGTGATGGCAAAAAAGAGAAAAAGCTGGGCATCACTGGTCTGAATTGTAAGGTTTCATCTCTTGACACAAAACGGACAGGAAAAGATAGTTTAAACTGTTAAATAAAATCCCTTCTTTTCTCATTTTGTTATTTTAAGTTAGTTCCAGAATTAAATTTCTGTAATTAAAATTCCAAATGAAAGAGTATTAAGTGAGCCTTACAAAAGAACCCAAAACCTAAGAAAAACACTGAAACATGCAAAATTACTAAATGCTTAAAAAGTTATCCGGACAGTATAGGACATGAAATAGAAAATTTACCCATTTCTTCTTATATAATTTACCTTCCCGCAGCTAGCAAGTCAAAGTCATCCCTATTCCAGCCAAACTAGAAGAAAAATTTAAATATTTTACACATATAGAATTTCATACAGTACAGAACACTGCTCAGTGTGTTCACTGCTTTGAGTAACAATGCATTAGATGCATTAGACTTCCTGCAGAAGTCTAACGAACAGTAATTAGGAGGCACTGTAGGTGGATTTGACTAGCTATACAGTAAATTAGTAAAAGAACTCTGATGTATTTCAGTTTTCCTCTCATTAATACACAAGAATTTATAAACTCTCAAAGTCACTCTTAGAAAAAACCTGAAAGTGCAATAT
Organism: Chaetura pelagica; assembly: GCF_000747805.2. Lineage (NCBI taxonomy): Eukaryota > Metazoa > Chordata > Aves > Apodiformes > Apodidae > Chaetura > Chaetura pelagica. Next base: position 2,876,737 of record NW_009952973.1, on the reverse strand, counting down.
GCATATTATTCAGAATTTGTGTAAGCTGGAGGCTTAAAAGTCCTCCACCTATTTTGTGTCACATAAACAAACAATTGCTTTTTCAGTTATCAGTTCCTAGAATTCTACTAGTCATCCTTAAAACCTGGCAGTATGTTTTGTTTAGTTAACTAGAGTTTTCCCCCCCCCGCCCGAGTTCAATACAGTGTAAACAATATAGTCACCATTTCTTACTTAGGAGGAATCTCCCTAAAATCCTTCAATACATTACATAAGGTCTTTCTGGGGTAGACAATACACAATGACAGCTATTTTGATAATATAAACAGCTAGGAATAAAACAACAAGTCATAATGGAAATTATAAATGGGAAAGCTTAATTCTATATTAGGCAATGTTTGACATGCATGAAGTTGGAACAGTACAAAGTTTAAGAAAGAG
>NW_009952973.1:2869604-2876251 GCF_000747805.2 Chaetura pelagica | reverse complement strand
GAGTGTTTGTAACTAAACACTAATACATCTCCCCCATACACCTTTTTTTAAATATGCACCAAAAGAAAGCTTCCATATTTCACAGTGAGTGTTCACTCACATAAACCTATTCAAAATACTTCAGAAAACCAAATCTTCTGCTCATTTAATTTTTTGAATTCAACGAATTTGATAAATGTTGCATTGAAACTCAACCCCTTAAATAAAACTGCTTAGCCACTGGAAAAGGCTGGTGTTGTAGACGACCTCATCTGCCCCCCTCCGGCAAAAACCAAAGTGAGCTCTACTATTGCCATCTTGTGGCAAAGAAAAATCTACACGTTTCTTAACCTTGCACACCAAAATTTAAAGATGAGGGAAAAAGAGTAACAATGAAATACTGGTGGAACACGTGATACACGAGTTCATACCTACACCTGCTACAAGTTTAGGAGAAACAAAAAGCCGGCAACTTCTCATGCATGTAAGGAAAAAAAATCATAAACAACAAAACCCCCAGAATTTAAGGTGCTCATTATTTTTAAATCAGCATCTACACTTTCCTAAGAAGCAGAAATTGCCTGACAATGATTGCTGAATGTTCATTCACATATGGAGTTTGTAGAATATATGGAAATTGACTTGTACTCACAGAATGAATAAGTGGTCCTAATACAATTCCACTGTCAACGCATCTACCTGTCACAACAATATCAGCTCCAAGGTCAAGAGCTCTGCTTATTGGTCTTGCACTAAAGACAAAAAAAACACAGCAGTAAGTACTTTTACTTTTCAAAGTATCGTTTTAAAAAAAATCAGTTCCCTGATACACACAGGATAAAAATCACTTTAAAATCTCATAGGAAATCAATGAAATCAGCTTTAACAATTGATTTGTCATTTTCTTTCTACAATAATATTTTAGAAAGCAATCATCGGAACACCCTATCAAATTGTTATCTAAATGACACACTTAAAACACTTGTTGTGATGCTTACAAAAGCTGTCTTGAGTTTAGTGCATAAAGCGTTACTTCCATTATCAGGAAGAGAAAATTTTGTTGAGAAAATGTTTTTCAGAGATTCAGTAGTCTGATTTCATCTGTAAGTAAGTGCATAAAGACCAGTATCCTTCACAGAAAGCTTGGTGACGTGGCCCTCCAATTTTAAACTTTTCAGGTGAATTTCCCTAAGCACTTTTAGAACTTGCACTACCAACCAACTTCAAGAAGAGCACTGTGCAGTCATCATTTTTGAAGAAACTCAGGCAACAGATTTTTCCAGATTGGTCAGGTAAGTCAGACCAGTCAAAATTAGTCAGGCTTGAAAATATTAATCAGGATGAACCACTCAAGTTTACACATTGTTGTGAGCAAGCTTTGACCAGAGTGTGTGGCTCCCAGCTTCTAAACCCATGCTATCTGCTGGATCTTTCTACTCTTCATGAAATAGGCGCCTTGAAAATATAAACCATGTAAACCACTTGCCTTGATGAACAAAACCAAGAGCAGTCTTTTTCTACAGTTTCTACAGATTTAGCCCCGTTTTTGTCAAGAGGTAAGACAAAGAAGTGCTCCTAGTGATATAAATGTAAAATGTATGGTGTTTTGGTTTTCTTCTCAATGCCACATGAACCAAAGGATATTAGCAAAACAACAAGCAAATACACGGCATACAGAAACCATTTATACCTCTGGGCACAGTGTTAAGTAAAAACCACAGGTACAATGCACGAACAGGGCTTCTGCATACACACATACAGGATATTGATAAAAAAACTGTGTTAACTACCTTTAAAAAGCAGTAAATAAAGCCATTTGGCTCTTTTTGTTAAAAATGCTTGTGAACTCAGTCCACAGAACACCTAACAGCCCAAGATCAGGAGGGACAGAAGGAACACCCAGTGCAAGTTTTTCAGATGGAGTTTATGCACTTGAATCAAGAATCAAACTGTAAACATAATCAGATTTAGAAAATGAGAAGTGAACTGTCTACAGAACATACAGATTTTACCCAATACACTCTGGTGTTGACTTATTTTACAGGCATTTGCTTTATGAATAAGAACCCATTGCTGCTGCTGTCAAAAATTTAACTTATGAAATTACTAATTTAAGAGGATTGTAATAGCATTACATTTTGATGCAACTGAGAATAAGGGGCCCATAAAGAAATACTGCTTTTATTAGAAAGAAAAGAGCACCTGTTAATGAAGCAGGGAGAGAGGTGACTTATTTCTAAGTACCTCATCCTCACGCTAGCTCTGTCCTCTCTGCTTTGATTTGCTTTTCTTTTTTAATTTACAAGTCAATCATGTTCATTTCACCTCTGGTTGAAATGAACATTTTCTCACAATTACAAATCACTATTTGTTAGATTTCAAATACCATTACTCATGACCTGCAAGCACTGCAAATCAAAGTTTAAAGAACAAAAAATCCAGCAACAACAGAAAACACTAAAGATGAATTTCAAGAGTCATCTGTTAAACAGTTCTTACTTCAGAGACAAACACATGCTGTGTTAGGTATAGCCAGAACCAGCTATCAGCCAGTGATACATTTGTGGAAAGTGCAATGATAAAAACAGAACACAGAACACAGCAGTTTGAAGTTTTTCCATAAAGTTTAATGTAAAAGAAGGGATTGTTTTGTACAGACCTGAGAAATACTTCAAACAGAAATACAGGAGCAATGATATACAGGACATGGAAGATGTAAAAGCAAAAATGGGTTCACAAGAGATGCTAGATTTTGGGAACATCTGACCATTGTCCCACTTCTCAGTCTTTCCCCTCTAAGAGACTTGATTTACATTGATTCATTTGAAGATGATGATGGCAATGAAAATACAACTGTTGACAAACAGGCAGCTAGAACACTTGCATGTAGATTTATGGGGGGCCTTTAGTATCATAAAGGAGGCAAGCGAGATCTTTCAAAACAGTAATTCATCCTGGCAAGCCAGCTTCCAAAATCTGAACGGTAGAAAGCCTGATGCACAATTCAGCACCATCTAATGAAACTTCCTACAGCACTCAGAGTGCATCCCAGTACTTAAGATTCCTTGGTTGCACTTCTCCAGTGACAACATCCTAAACAGCGGCTCCATGCAGCAACCGGATACTTTGCATAGAAGAAAGGACTTTTGCAATTGTTATATTTAAACTAAAGCTATTTTGGCTTGAACTAAAACTTAAAGATTCACAGGAGACGTAATACTAAGGAGTCACAACTGGCAAGGTTCTATATTAGAAGTTTATTTACAAGTTACAAACAAAATTTGCTTCCTGATTGCCTGAGTAATGCAAAGGTGAATCTCACATACTAGGTGATTTTACTTGCAAAACTGAACAACTTAACATAGTCAGTCTTAAAAAGCATTTTTCCATAATAAAGAAAAACAACTTGCTAAAATAACTTACCCAAGATACACACTCATGCTATGAATGCTCTCTGGAAACTGTTTGCCACTCTCTAAATCAGTGATACCAGCTCCTTTTAGGTTCTCTTTCTGTTAGAAAACAAATAAAACACCAAACCTATGAGTACTATAGTACCTATGTTAAGCCTCCTATTAGTAGCAGACAATAGAACCACTTCATAGCAACTCTAAGCAAAGTAAAATCAGTAAAATTAGCAACAATAAACATTAGTTGAATGGCTAAAAGCACTAGACACACTTTAATCCAGTTTTCCAGCACACAGAAAAATAAGTCAATCTTTAAAGAATGCTAGTATGTTTACTGATGATCAACTACAATACATCGGAGTGTTTCCCTAGGCTTTTAAACTGTCTTTTATTGCTGTATAACTGAATAAACCAAACTCTGCAAACAGAAAGGTCTGCCACAACTGCAGTGGTGGCATGGCCAGAAAACAAGGCTAATTCTGCAGCTACAGGTGATAACACTGTGTTTCCAGAGAGATATGTGGGAGAGGTGGGTGTTTTTGACCATGTGTTAGGCAGTCTGGGAAACCACTGATTGCATAGACTCAATGTCTGATGCTAGTTCCAGGGGAATATATAGCGTGGAAAAAAAAATAAAAATCCACTTCAAATTAATGCTTTATTCTGTTAATTATTTAAATCCACCAAACCACAAATAACATTTCTAGTGTAATTATGATATTTGGTATCAACATAAAAGCTGCCTGTAGACAATAACAGCTTTATTTTTTGTTTCTGTAAGTTATGCATTGACAATAGCATAGAAAATAATCCATTTCAGATCAGAAATGTCTAAGCCATGCTCAAATAATGACCACTTCACTATTGTGCCAGTAATAATATTCTCAACCACTGATGCTAAAGTAATTTTAGCAGGGCAGAAGTTTCTTGAAAGGAAGTCCAAGCGCTACACAAAATTCACAAATAAAGAATCTTACTTGACCATCTTCCACATTCAATAGCATGCAAGGAGTAACAGAGCCTACACAGATAAATAATTTTCCAAGTTATAGACAAGAGATTTAACTACAATGCAAACTATTCCCTCTTAATCACTATTCATGTTTAAACTTTTCACAGTATGCGTTCAGGTTTGGCCAACGCTTTTTCAGAACCAGACTTCATATACAAAGCATCATTCTCCAAGCCAAAAAAAGCCTCACATTTCATCTCGAGATTTCAAGGTTGTTTTTATTAGAATATATTAGAATTAGAATATTAGTATTTCTGTCCTCCTACTTAACATTACTGGCCACAAACTAATTAAAAACAGAAAAACCAGCTACCTGTAAACAAAACAACAGGAAATGCCAGTACACTACTACAAAACAGCTAGAAGGGATGAACATTTGAACACGTGGCAACTTCACCACATTTAAATTAAGAGATTTAACACTCAGGATGGTTTAGTTCAGACAGAAACTGTAATTAACAGCACATCCTAACTTTTCCTGAAGAACAAGCAGACCTTAGGTCAGAATAAGTTTGCTTCAAAAAGATAAAACAGTAGGCCCACAGTCCTGTAAAATTCCCCCCATCACCCTCCAAAAAAACTAAAGAAAAGGAAGCAACAATTTAATTACGCTTTTACTGGTAGGAAGTTACTGCATAAAGCTACACAAAATAAGTTCCTATAGGACAGTAAACACCACCTTCATGCTATATAGATGAAAATAATTTCCACCATGGTGAGCCTTAAGACAAAGTAAAAATACCTCACTCATTAGGTCATCTCCAGCAACAACAGCTATTTTCAAATCAACATCTGCTTTCTTTGCCACCTCCTGAAGGGCAGCTGCACAAGCAAGTGGATTAATTCCACCAGCATTACTGATTACACGAACACCTAAACAAAAAGAGACAAATTAAGCTCTGCAGCATCAGCAATCACTTGTATTTTAAAAACTTATAGCATGCTGAAACACTAGCAAGGTATCATCTTTGCAAGGTGTCAGACATCTAAACAAGTACTAAAATCACATTAAAATATGGAGTCCATTTCATCTGTGAAAGGATCAGATAAGCCAAAGCAAAAGTGTTTACAGAATAAGCCAAAGGAAAAACTGTTTACAGAGAAGAATTGTTACAGATACTTCTCATCTTTCCCTTATGCATGGAAGGAGAAAAAAACATACATGATGAGACAGACAGAATCAAAACGACTCCTACAGGTACAGACACAACCCATTCAATCATCCACGCTCTCCAAACAACCACATTTTAGCAGAAATATGCATCTAACTCTGTAAATTTCAGGCTGTGTTAGCAAAATATTGGGTGGGTGTTTAGAAGTAATTCCAGCTCGGAAAGCTGCAAAGCTACACCAATGTAAACAGGAAAATCAGAAACTGATCAGAAAACAAGTGATATGCTAGAAGTCTATGGGAACATTGAAAAACTTTTAGATCGCACTGAAAATGTCTAGATTTCACATTTTAACAAAGATCTGTAAAGCGATTTTCCATTCTCAAATGGAAAATTACATTTATACAAATTTTATCTATATATATTTATAATTACTGCAAGCATTTCAAGTTAACTCAATTTAAATGTCACCATCAGACCTGCACATCACATCTCCTATGATGGCATTTTTGCTCACGTTTGTGTCATTACGTCCAGAGGACAGCAAAACACCAAGGTGAAACCAGCTGTTTATAGGAACAGTAACTATACAAAACCCTCCTAGGCAATTGAACTCAACAAAGAAATTAACAGAAGGAGCAGCATACCTTTCCTGTGAATATCTTTTATATAGGGAGCCATGGCAGCAGAGACAAAATCTGGAGTGTAACCTAAAGCCTGAAAGAATTAAAAGGTGTAACCATTTGTTACATCGACCCAGTCCCTTTTCTTGAGTAACAGAAAAGAGACGACAAGGAAGAACAAATAGTTCTCGAAGTGCGGGGTAACGAAAGCTCGAAAACTCGAAAGGTTTTACTCGGTGAAGCTGAATATATTAAAATAAATAAACATATGCAAATAATTCGTATACAAAACCTGACATGTTTTAAAAGAGACTCCGAGGGTGACGTGGGGGACCAGAGTCCAGCCGGGGTTCCCTCCACCCCACGCCCGGGCCCGGCCCTTCCGCCCCGGCCAGGCCGGGCACCCCCGGGCCGGGCAGCGGCTCCCGCCGGCTACTTACGGGAGCGCGGGCTCTGGCGGCCGTCAGCAGCGACATGGTGATCTCGGAGAGATAATCGAAGACGAGGAAAT
>NW_009952973.1:2861779-2868879 GCF_000747805.2 Chaetura pelagica | reverse complement strand
CCCGGGGGTCCTGCCGGGACACCCGTGTCGCTGCCCACGCGCCGCGCGTGGCGGGGGTGAAGCGTTAACGCAGCAGCCCCGCGGGGGCTGTGGTCGCGTCAGGAGCCTGCGGGACGGGCTGGTGCTGAAAGTTGTATTGAACCCTTCCCTCAGCGGGGCGAGGTGCAAGTTGGGGCAACCCCGAGCACCGGTGCGGGCGGGGCGAAGATGCAGACAAACCCTCGGAGCGACAGTGACAACATACTACTCAGTATGTGAAGCTAAAGGTGGTTCTGCTGATGTAAAGAATAGCCGTCTTGAATATATGTGAGGAAGTACTTGTGGAAATGGTTGCTGAAGCGTCCAGTTGCAGTTAGAAATGATGCAGTTGAGAGAAGATGGAAAACAGTCATGACGTGATCCTAGAATTCTGGTTTTTAGGGAGGTGCGATGTTTTCTTACTGCAAAAGGGGCCGTAAAGCACTATCTTCTAACCTCAGTGTCTAAAATTACTGCCCTAAGTTAATAAACAGGCAAAACCAAGGAGGTCACAGAGAAGGAAAAGTTCATTCCCCACACATAGAACCTAACATTTTATTATTTGATTATTAAAATATGTAATTATGATGTTGAAAGCTTGCAGGCTTTAAGTCCCCGTAAACTAGCAAACAAATAATCATAGTGGGAGGAAAAAACAATGTTAGGCATGCATAGCTGACTCCAGATACCTTTGTCCAAAATTTATATTTTCTGTAGCTCCTGAAATAAACTTAGAAGCAAGAACAAAAAAAAAAGAGCACTGTCTGGTACAAAATACACAGCTATCAGTGCAGCCATAAAGACAATTGCTTTCTCTAGTTAAATTTCAAAGTGTCTCCCACGTGTGTTTCACTAAGGAATACACTGCAGTGAGATTCCAACGTCAGGTAATGCAGCAGGATGGCTAATCCTCAGCAGGTCTTGCAATGGCCTCAAGCCCTGTGGTGAAATTCAGGTGGTGAAATTCGCCCCAAAGGGAATGCCAGTCACTAACAACCGTACTCGTTTCTAACCCATGAGTGTAAGTGAAGCTGCTGCGATGGGCTGGGCCTGGATGTCAGGCTGCAGAACTGAGCTCCTGGACAGGAGGATGGAGGAGGGTGTTCAAACAAAGCGAACAAGAGGCCGGCAGGTGGCTGTGTTTCACCACTGTTCGAGCCACCTCGCAGGCAAAACACTTCCCTGGTCTCAAAAAGCGTCATCTGGTCCTGGCAGCATCCCCTGTGCTGCCTGCACTGTGCGAAGAGGCAGGTGTGTGCCTTTGCCCGGGATGAACAGATGCGTTTTGTCTGTCTTGAGACACATTCACATGCCCGTGTGTACGTTGGTAGAACACTCTTGGGAACTGGAAGGTGTTATATTCTCTTTCAAATATTGTCATAGCGTGGATTTTTTACATCAACTGCTCATTGTTCTGAAACCATTTTCAAGCTCTTATGGAGCGAATTTGCATATGGATGTTCACGTGTGTGTGAGAGAATTTATATCCAACAAGCTATCCAGCATTAACACAGTCCTGCAGTAGTGATTAGTGCAGATATGGATACTTTTGATGAAAACAGAGGCAAGTTATTTAGAGGCATTTTCCCAGGTAGGCTTGGGAAGCAACGTTCTGTGGTGGTCAAGTCGTAATTTTGAGATTTTGGCCTTTTGTGTAATGTGACAGGTTTTAGAAACAGGTTCTTGCTGTTTGAGGACATCAGATGGCACTATGTGGTTGTCAGTGAAGCCCGGAGGAAGCTGCAGCCCGGAACAAGCCTATGTGGAATTCATACATGGAGGTGCAAGGAAAACAAACTCGACTGTACTTGTGGCCTACATAGGGGATACGGGGCAACAATAATTGACGCCATAACTCTGTCGCATGGTAGGAATCCACATCCACTGGCTCTATTGCTTAATGTACAACTTTGAAGAGTAAGCCAGATTTTAAATTAATCTGATAAATTGTGAGGAAGAAGTGGGAAAAATCTTCTGGCTTTCATTTTTATGCTGGAGGAAGAAAAAGGATAGAGAGGGGAAAAAAGATTAAATAATATGATTTGTTTTCCTGTTCATGGTTCAAATGTAGGTTAGTCTGAGATACATTTTCATTCAGTGACACTAAATACTTAGATTTACTTTTATTATGCTAGTGCCATTGATGTTTCAAATATAGGCCTGTGCCTCCCTCCCTGCAAACAGATTTGTGCACCAACATGGAGCAGAGATGATATGTAAAATAAATTTGAAATTCATTCTTCTATTACCATCATCTTGAATTAATAACACTCAAAGCTAATCCTGGAATTCAGGGAGGACAATGCAGCACATATTTTTCAAAAGCAAATACACTTTCATTTTTTTCTAGGAATATTTCTGACAGTCAAGCTTCCTCTGATTGCTTAAAAAAAGTACAAGCAAAGTATTTCACAGACCAGGTTTCTACTGTGAAATATTTTCCTTTGTTGCCATTTCCTTTAATGTCACAGTAAATAAGTTCCTCTCCAAACCATCAGTGTCAGCAGATACCGACAAATATTTTATTTTCTTGAGGAGGCTCTGTTTAGTTTATTGAAGCTCTTTCTTTTCAACTAATTGCAAAATACTCAGCAAATATTTGAATTCATTACTTATCTCATTCCCACAAATTCGGGAATCTCTTTGTTTAACAAATGGAGTTCACTGCTCTTGCCCTCAAGGTAAAGCATACATTGCAATCTCTCTTTTGCAGACAGTCTGAAAACCAACCTTTTCTAAGTGAATCAACAGTTGAAAACTATGTCTGTAAATCAGTAAAAGGAGAGAATTTGCCATGTTGCATCTAATACCCTTATACAAGGCACAAGCAACTCAAAGCTCTGTAATGATGTTTAACTGATTTCAACTCATGCTTTGGGGGATTGTAGTATTTAAATAGATTTTTAGCATATTGAAGTATAACATCCTATGCTCTGGAACTCAGAAAAACCTCAGTGAAAATGCAATAATGTATGTAATCTTCTGAATGATGTTGATTTTGTTCCTTTACAACACATTTCTGTTGGTTTTAGGAGACATGTTCTCTCTTAATTCCTTAATATTTGAATGAGCTTTCAATAAAATCTGAAATGTATGAAAGTGAGTAAGCATTCAAAAGAAAGACCATAGGATTTTTAAAAAAGAAATGAATAGCTCATTCAAACCACCAAACATCTGGCTTATGGTCATGAGATATTTTCAGAAGTACTGTAAAAATGAAGTGTCTTGATTGTTGGCCTTTTTGATTGTTAAATACTTCTGAAAATTTATCATAATAATACTTGAAATAAAAATAAAAACTACCTATTAAAGTGTGATGCATTAGCTACAAAATAACCCTTGGGTGTTCTTTGCAGAAATGAAAGAGTCTTTTACATCACTTTATATTGTAGAAAAAGTATTGGAAAAAATGACCACCAGAACATGAGTCACAAACCAAATGACTTCTAGCAATCATTCATGAGTGCAGTTTCCCTGCTTAGATTTTTAATAATATCCCATAATTATATAAGAATGCAATCTAAAGTGAGTGATTTTTCTGTATTCACAGTGCACATACAGCAAAATATCCCATTAATTCTTTCCAAAATGGAAAACCATGGGTGTCATGAAGTACATAAATTTAATAAGTTTCCTCAGAAACAAAACCATTTACAGCCTGTGTTTGAGCTGAAGCGTAGCGATGTCTGTACTGGTTCCATAAGTAAAAAGAAGGAAAAGCCTCTTCCAGGCAGAGCAACTGAGAACTGCTTTTTGCTGACTCACAAATTCTCCAGGCATTCCACTTCAGGAAGGGTGAGGAAGAAGGCTGTTGCACAGTGTAGACTATCAGATGGGCAAAAAATGTTGCCATTTACCTTCAGCCCAAGTTTTGAAAACTGAAAGAGAAAGATTTGTTACATTATCTTTTCTTTTCATTTTCACTTTTTGCTTCTGTTTGTAAACCAGTTGGGTTTATAGCACATGAGCAGCATAACTTCAGTACTAGACAGCTTTGTAGTCATCTCTTTCTCATCCTAATTGTCAGTCACTCACTGATTGGCCTAGTGAAGGAGATTTTATCCACTAATCTGTGTAGTTTATTGGTAGTACAAGTAGGGTATTGCACATTGATTATGGATAGCAAAGCAAGTAGGCAGGCTTTTTTCAATATTTAATTTTGGGAGGTTTTCAGCTTTTCTTTTTTATCTATTTTTGCATTAGAAAATCCCATTCTGGAGTATCAGGAAAAAAAACAAAGTTCAAGTCAAGTCCACTGAATGCTTGCAGTTAAAACAATAACAAAACCCCATTAGAAATGTTAGAATGGATCACTGTAGCCTTTCTGAAATGGTATAGACAGATTTTTCAGGTTAGATTCTTAAGGTATGTATACATGATTCATAAGTTTAAAACATAGCTGTTTTTCCAAGACAGCCATAAGAACACTCCAATATTCAGGAACTAATTTCCAAACACAGGCATATTTCTTCTGATCTTGTGTTTCTGAGGGAAGATTTACTATCAATAATGGGAAGGCATTGGATAGTCTCCCAGTGGCTGTTTGACAAAGTACTAAGCAAAACTGAGTGGAAGAAGGCTCTTTTAAGCAAATAATGATTCACCTTTACTATCTACTAAAAAATAAATTGTAAGAAAAAAGTAAACCATCTTTGAGAACTCTTCTTTCTGCCTGTGCTACAGGAATCGTTTATCATTTGTTGCCAAATCAGCAAATAGACTTACTGGAAAGAAAAACTGGCCAGAAAATGAACAGTCAAATTACATTGGAAACATTTCAGGGTACAACTAGGTCTCTTGCACATTTGTTCGGTAAATGGGTCAGCTATTTTGCAGTGAGGACCAATCAACACAAGATGATGTGTTAAGGGAGGAAAAATACTACATAGCCATTCCACTAAGAATACACATTGTTTTCAACTTAATGAAAAGCAGGAATAAGTTATTTTTAAGGTGAAACCATAAAAGAGAAGAGAAGGAAGCAAAGGTATGAAAGGACTAGTTATTCAAGGCTGTGGGAAGGCTAAATCCCAACAATTTAATCAGTAAAGCAAACCAAAATTTCCTGAGGTTTAAATAGTCACATCTTCTACTAAGAATGCATGAGTTGCAACCAGAAATACAACTAGGCCACACTTATAAATGCAGTGTATAGATAATTAAATCAATGTTTAAAATTGATTCCTTCTTGAATGTAAATCTATACAGTGATAAATTTGTGTTACAGAAACACCTCACTGAAAATTCAGTTTTCCTATTCCTAGCCCATTTGTAGGCATAATGATCTTTCTGTTTTACTCACCCAACTAGCCAATTACCTAGAACAATGAAACTCTATGCATTTAAATTATTTAACTACAGCCATTCTCATGTTTTAATTCTAAACAGTTAGGTGTTTTATCTCAAGATAAACTAAGCTATTATTGCCAGCATTGACTGCTGTCATCTTTTCTGACTTCTGAAATTCTTGCCTAGGAACACAAGCAAATGTTTACATATTTTGTAACCAAATATTCCTCTGAAAGAGTTTCAAGCCTATATCTACTATATTAGTGAAAAAAGGGAAGAGTGTGTTCTTTACTCTGTTAAAGATTGAGGCATACCTGGATTGACTTCCATGATTCATCACATCTTGTAATGAACATTATGTATCTCTTGCAATTTTAAGTGTACATCTCTGGTTGATGCTGAGCCAGGTATTTACAAGGTTTACACCAACAACCTACTCACACTACGTAGTTGTATCTGTGGGAATCCTGGTGGTGCACAGCCACTGAAATTGTACCTCCAGGACCCTCTGGACCTGGAGCAAAGCAGCAAAGCAAGATCAAGCAATACTTGAGCAGCAGTGGCAAGGAAATTCACTGCTAGTGTCCTGAGCCTGTGTTAACTGCACTAATGAAGCAATAACAGAAAACACTAGGGAAGGTAGACTTTTACCCTTTAAAAAAAAATTTATTTTTACTCTTTAGGAAACAGAACTAACCATGTAAAAGGTGGAGCTAGGTCCTATTTGTCCTAAGGATAAAAGAAGCACTTTCTGCACATGAGTCTTGAAGGTAACTAATGCCAAATTTGGAAGGCTAAACTTCAAGAATCAGTCATCCTTTAGAAAGGACTTTTGGCAGCCTGACAGCTGGTTAACCTAATGTGACCAGATGAAAAGAGGACAGGTCAGGAACTCACAGCACAATCATATCTAATTTTATAACTTCTAGGTTCTACAGAGTGCTTTTGTTTATGGATTTTAAATACTTATTAAGCAAAACTGAAACATCCATCCTGCTGTACAGTAATGAAGTAATTTGCCTGAAATCACAAAGCTGACAACAGATCTACCAGTAAGCCCCAGTCCTAGCATTCTTTTCATTATTTGGACAAACATGTATGGAAGTCAATTCAGCATTGTCTCATCACACATGATATTGTAGAAAAAGGGTGCTTCAGCTTTTCCTTATCCTGTTTGGATTAAACTTCTGCCAGCCCCATCCCAAAGCAATGCATGAGTTTCCTTATGGTCATGGTACTAGAAGTAGCATCTCCATGACTTTTCTCACCTTTCTGCCTACCCTGAGATCTGACTGGAGCAGAGAACAAGCCAATTAAGTGGGAAGCAGATTCTGAATATGGGACGAGTAAGAGATCTGTGCAAATTCTGGGAATCCACCTCAACCCCCTACCCCACCTCTTCCTGCCACCTCACAGTGCCCGCCCCCAGCTTCAGCCTGCTCTCTTAAACCCCTGCTGTCCCGTGCTAGCAGCAGCAATCTCTGCTGGTGCCTGCAGGACTGTACTGAGCAGTCAGCAGCAGCCGGAGGGACAGACATGGGGGTGCTGAGGTTGTGGAGCTGGGCTCCCCTGGGGCCTCTCCTCTCCCTGCTCATTTCTACCAGCATGGCGGTAAGTGAAGGGCAGTGTGAGAAAACACGTTGGTGCAGAACGCAGTGTCAGAGAAAATTCACTGACAATGGTATTTCTTCCCTTCAGTACCTTGCTACCAGAGATAACTGCTGCATCTTAGATGAACGATTTGTAAGTACCTGAACAATTTTTTTCTTACCTTAGGAGTCTAATTAAAGTTT
>NW_009952973.1:2829867-2861727 GCF_000747805.2 Chaetura pelagica | reverse complement strand
CCCTACACTGATTATAAACTACCTTTATCTCTTGTAACTAACTTTATTTGATCTTCATTGTTGTTTTCAATCCTTATTAAATGCACTACGCTTAAACCCGGTGTCTATTAATAGAGATATATGCTTGGTAAAAATGCAGGGGAGGCTGCGCTGTTGACAAAAGCACGTATCCAGAAGACAATACGAGTAACAGCATGCACCCTTTTCTTGCTATGTGTGTGTACCTACACACAGGGTGAATATAAACTGGCCCTGTAAATGCAACTACTGCAGACAAAGTGGCGAATGCCTGAACTTTTTTGTCCACAAATGTTTGTAGAAGTGGTGCCTGAAAGTTCCCCTGCCCAAACATTCTGCTTTCCCCTTTGGCTACCTGGAACATTGCCAATTATTATTCTTTCCTCTTTAGGGTAGTTACTGCCCAACGACCTGTGGTATTACAGATTTCTTCAATAAATACCATCTTACTATGGATAATGAACTGCAGGAAATGGAGGTAATTTTGCGGCAAATTAGTAACAGCACAGGAACAGCAGAACATTTGATTCAACACATCCAAAGCCTCTATCCTCCAGAGAAGCAGACACTACCAAGTAAGAATATCAAAATGACTACACAACTGAAAAATATAATTTATGTAGTTCTCTTGTTTTGTAATTGGCCTAATTGCAATAATTCTGCACTTTTGTTTCACAGATTCAATTGATGATTTTACTAAAAAGTCCAAGAAAATAATTGAAGAAATTATCAGATATGAAAACACTATTTTGTCTCATGAAAATACAATACAGTAGGTATCTTCCACCTTTTATGCCACTTGACAATCCAGATTGGTTTCTTTCTGTTCTTTTATCAACTGCAGCTGAGGCTCCTTCAGAAATGTTTTTTCGTGCTCGTGTGGACCACTGTGCCCACACTGTCATTAGTAGCTGCCTAGCAAAACATGGAAGGGTCATGAAGATGTGATCTTACATTCTCTGCTCATCTGCCTAAGCCATTAATGGTGCAAGAAGTGTGAGATAGAAATGTCAGGAAGCATGGAGATATTTTTTTTGTGTGTTTCTTTTGCTGTGCCAGCTACTTCTAAAATTTTTTTCATGACCTTTGGAGATTTTATTATGATCATGACCAAACCGTGACCACTCTATGATTTTATTAATACAAGTTTGTGCTGTAATGCAGAGTGTATGGACTATTTGTACAGTCATTCACTCTGGATAACTTTGCTGCATATATACATGAAAATAATCTCAGCTGCATTGATATAAATATTAAGTTACTATAACTTAGAGGTCTTAGAGTCTTTTGTAAATTGACATTGAAAACAAAATTAAAACATCACTAACTTTTCTAAATCTTAAGGATGTTTTCTGACTTGAATCTATAAGACTCACCATTCTATAACACTATATCAAAGACTAGTTAGGCATTCTGACACTTGCAGCAGTTTGCTTACAACATTTATGTTTTACAAATGTATCATAATGAAGAGGAATAATTGATCATTCTACTTCAAGAGAACAAAGAAAATCTTTTGATAGAGTTACAGTCATACATTAATTACTGACTTGAATTTTACTGATTAGAGTCAAGTCAAGTTTTGCATAAGGTTAAGTGTGTGCTTTCTTTTGGGCTAGTTTCCTCAACTTTAAATATCAGTGCTAACAGAAGCACCCCATTTTACAGGGGTGTGTGTAGCAGCATGCTACAGAGGTGAGGCACAGGTGCAGTGAAATGTGTATCACATCTTCACAAACAGATAAAACCACAAACCATTTTTATGTTTCTTGTCCAGACAGTTGACAGACACACACATATTGAACAGCAACAGGATTGCACAGCTGAAACAGAAGATTGCCCAGCTTGAGTCACACTGTCAGGAGCCATGTAAAGACACAGCTGAAATACAGGAGACAACTGGAAGAGGTGTGCAAAATGCTTCTTGTATGGTGGAAGGTTAATTCAGCTACAAGTATCACCTGTTGGCATTGTGGCAATGAGTTATTTGTAATCTTATGGGCCATAGATTTATGCAAAGATACGTAAGATTGCAAGTAATTAAACCGGTGCTTGGATCAATTTAAGTGCTAGGTAGATGCTCTGCAAAAAAGGCATTCAGATGGAACAAAAGTCTCGCCTGCTCCTTTGGCTATTTCAGCCAAAGTATGGTTTTCCCAAAATGTATTCTAAACATGAACAACACGAGTAGAGGTTTTGTAGACATAGGGAAAACAGAAGTTAACCCTTTATCACATTCCTACTGACTCATCTGAAAAAAAAATTAATTATTCAGTTAGCTCCAAAAGTGCCTTTTTTTGTTCCTTTTGTATGCAATAACTATATTTTACATTTAAGCTGCTTAAACTTTGTGTGAGACTAAATTCCTCCTCATCTTACACAACTCCTATGACTTTCATTCAGGTTTTTTATGGCAATGACATTAAAGTATGTGGAATACATAGCTAACTTTGCAACAATGACGATACAGATGAATTCTGTTTCTTGCAATATGAAAGTCACAATATCACATAAATGTGTGGATAGAATGTAATTAGATTAATAACAACCTTTTTATTATCTTTACTTCAGATTGTCAAGACATTGCAAATAAAGGTGCCAGAAAAAGTGGTCTCTACTTTATCAAGCCTCAAAAAGCCAAGCAATCATTCCTAGTCTACTGTGAGATTGACTCATATGGCAATGGCTGGACAGTGTTACAGAGGGTATGCCACTTCTGTATTATTGCAATTTTTTATTTACCTACATAAGATATATATAATTTTTGACTGAGCTTTTTTGGTTTGTTTTTTTGTGGTTTTTTTTTTTTTCCTCAGAGACTGGATGGGAGTGAGGACTTCAGAAAAAACTGGATTCAGTACAAGGAAGGATTTGGACATCTGTCTCCAGATGACACCACTGAGTTCTGGCTTGGCAATGAAAAGATTCATTTAATAACTACACAGTCCACTCTGCCATACACCTTACGAATAGAACTGGAGGACTGGAGTGGCAAAAAAAGGTATTTGCTCATGGTGCTTCTGAAAATGACAGCTTAAAACCTACTTCTCCCACTGCTGTGTCAGTTTGTACGGCTCTCTGAAAAAATGATGAGCCCTTAGGCCTGCTACCATGCATAGGACACTCCTGTAGCTTCTGAACTCACAGCTGTGACAGCAATCACTGTGTGTGAATTGGTGCCAGGAACATGTGCGTGTCTGGAGGCCACATCTTGGTAGCCCTAGATTATTTGGCAGAAGGAATCTGTCTCTTCGCTCCAAGTTCCTTTACATCTTTTGCATCCTTGTGTTCTCACCTTGCTTCTCCTCTTTTTAAGACATCCACTTCTACCCAGAAAGAATTTCCTCATGACCTACACAAGTCTAAGTATTATGAACAGGGGAGAAATATATATGTATGTGTTTATATACTGTATATCTTTCATACATTACTGAAGACTAGTAGGCAGAAAACGTCTGATACTGGTTCACGAAAGTTGGTTGGATGTGGGTCAGTGAACTGAGGCACACAGTCATGCAAGACCAACTCCTTTTCATATGCTAGGATGCCATAAATGTCTTTTCTGCTTATCTAACACCTATGTATTTTTCACTTGTGCATGTGCTGGGAATGCAGCATGCTCATATTCACCATTCTCCTTTGTTAACAGCACTGCTGACTATGCTGTATTCAAAGTGGGCAGTGAAGAAGACAAGTATCGACTGACTTATGCCTACTTTATCGGTGGTGAAGCTGGGGATGCCTTTGATGGCTTTGATTTTGAAGATGATCCAAGTGACAAGTCCTTTACCTATCACAATGGCATGCGGTTCAGTACCTATGATAACGACAATGATAACTTTGCTGGCAACTGTGCTGAGCAAGATGGATCTGGATGGTGGATGAATAGGTGTCATGCTGCCCACCTCAATGGAAAATATTATATAGGTAAAGTATCATGTAAATACCTATAAGCTAGGACAACACACCTCAAGGACAAAAAAAATATGAGTGACTTTCACTGAGTATGTCTTGCCATCTGGCAAAGGGCATTCTTTGCAATAAGTGCGAATACCAGCAGTAGGATCTTACAGCTGCTCTCCAGCCCAAAGTGACAGAATCCGCCCTGAGAGAAGCAAACTAGGGGGAAAAAGGGCAGTGAGTGCCACCTGTTTGCGTGCCCAGGGATACCATGGAGCTGTTAATACCAGAAAAATGTATGGACACAGTAACTATTTTAGAAAGCAACTGACTGTTTTGCTCTGACTGGTATTTTTTAGATGGTGTGTACACATCAGAAGATGCTGGTCCATCTGGATATGACAATGGAATTATCTGGGCAACCTGGCGTAACCGGTGGTACTCCATGAAGAAGACTGCAATGAAAATCATCCCGTTCAACAGACTGTCAGTAGATGGACAGCAGCACAACCTCGGCAGCGCCAAACAGGTTCAACCACAGGGACGAGGGGATATTTAAAATGACAACAGAACACAGTTATTGTTTCAAACACTAAACATGGGCAGCTGAAGTGTTAAGCCCACTGCATCTTAGAGAAGTTGGCTTTGTTTACCATTTTGTCACATAAATGTTTGCATTTTGATTTTCATATACCTTCCACATTACTGTTTCCTGTAACAGATAGGTAAATGGGTAGTCTCATGATCAGAAATAATCCTTTGTATTCATGTGTTGTAAATGCTACAGTTTAAATCTCCAACTAGCGTATCTATGTATGAACACTATCAACATGTCATCATGGCCTTATGTACTCCTTTCTTTAGAAGAACATTAAAATGCTCTCTTTTTTTCTGTTGTAGGTTGGAGACTCATAAAGGGACAATTTCACAGAGTGGTCTGAACAGGGAAAACAAATATTTTATCTCTTAGGCACTGAACTTGCCTAGCATTACACAGTTCAGTTTTGACTATAAAACACCATTGACTATAAAATGCCCAAGCCTCTTCCCTGAGCAGTGCTTATATCTGTACATGGTTATTTTTTTTTCTGTACAAATTCTCAATAAATTTTTATAATTACAAAAAGTCTGGACTTGTTTTCTGTGCTCTCCTGTTGGCCAAACAAACAAAAGTAAACTCTATCATGGTTGGAAAGTTACTCTGATCAAAATTGCTGTCTGGTCACATCCAAAGAGTTGTGATCAATGGCTTGATGTCCAAATGGAGATGTGTGATGAGTCGTGTTCCTCAAGGGTCAGTACTTGGACCAGTGTTATTTAACATCTTTGTCGGTGACATGGACAGTGGCACTGAGTGGACCCTCAGCAAGTTTGCTGATGACACCAAGCTGTGGTGAAGTCAACATGCTGGAGGGAAGGGATGCCATTCAGAGGGACTTTGACAGCTGGAGAAGTGGGCTCGTGCAAACTGCATTAAGTTCAGGTTGGGAGGAGTAAGGATTGAGGACAGCCCAGAGGAGAAGAACGTGGGGATAGTGGTGGACCAGAAGTTTAACATGAGCTGTCAATGTGCGCTTGCAGCCCAGGAAGCCAACTGTATCCTGGGCTGCGTCAAAGGTATAGCCAGCCAGTCGAGAGAGGTGATTCTCCCCCTCTACTCTGCTCTGGTGAAACCCCACTTGGAGTACTGTATCCAATTCTGAAGTCCCCAACATAAGAAGGACATAGAATTCCTCGAGCATGTCCAGAGAAGGGCCACGAAGATGATCAGAGGACTGGAGCACCTCCCTTATGAAGACAGGCTGAGGAAGTTGGGGTTATTTATCCTAGAGAAGAGGAGGCTCCATGGCGACCTTATAGCAACTTTCCAATATCTGATGGGGGCCTACAAGAAAGCTGGGGTAGAGCTTTTTACACGGGTGTATAGTGAGAGGACAAGGGGCAATGGTCTGAAGCTTAAAGAGGGGAAATTCAGGTTGGACAATAGGAAAAAGTTATTTCCTGTGAGGGTTGTGAGTTGCTGGAACAGGTTGCCCAGGGAGGTTGTGGATGCCCCATCCCTGGAGGTGTTCAAGGCCAGGTTGGACGGGGCCTTGAGCAACCTGGTCTAGCGGAAGGTGTCCCTGCCCATGCAGGGGGTTGGAACTACATGATCTTTAAGGTCCCTTCCAACCCAAACCACTCTATGATTCTATGATATATTTGCAACATGGAATTAAAACATATTCCTTTCCCTTCTGTCACTTTGACTTCTGTGTCCACACTCTGCTAGGTCTGGACACTGAATTACCTCTCCCAGTTCAGCTTCAGGCTGCAATGTGTTATTTGATGACCATCTGCTGTAACTACACACATTGCACCGGTCTGAAAACCTGGCATTTTGTGGGTTGCTCACGAGAACTAAGACTGGCTTACTCTTCCAATTGGTTTGTTTATTGGTGTCCTAAATTTTCTCAAATCATTTAACCTCTTTGGAAAGGACCATCTGCTTCAGTGGTCCAGAGAGTCAGACTTATTGAATTCAAGAAACCTGAACTTTCAAAGAAATCCTATGCCAGAGCTCATCAGGGAATCTGCAGGATCTCAGCTTGCAGTTACAGTCTCTGGGGCTCATGACTTTTGGACCTCTGTTTTACGGTTTTCAACCTTCAAACTATCAAAAAGTGGCCTGAAAATATCTTCTATTTCTTTTGACTCTTAGAGAGAGAATGATGCTCTCAGTCTTATTTTTTTGCAAGCAAATACATTCCAATTTGACTTAATGCTCTATTTTGTATACTGATGCTCATCTTTCTCTTTTCTAAATCAGTCTTTATTGTACATGACCCTCAGACCATAGCCTACAGTGAAAGTCACCTGTATTTAGGAGAGCCTGTCCCTCTCTGAACTTATAGAAGTTCATTATAAGACAAAACAGAGGAATTGGAAACAGAAATACTTTTTATTTTGCATGCTCACTCCAAAACAAAACAAAACAAAACAAAAAAGTGAATGAGGATGGGAGAGAGGTAGAAAGAAGCAAATAAGGTGGATGGACTGGAGAACTTTCTGGGTCCCTCAGTCCCTGGGGCATTGCATGGGGAAAATGTGAGACCAGATGCTGGGATTGGCTAATCATAAATTCAGAAAGTATTTTGATGAGCACATGAAGAAAAAGTGAGAGTTAGGGCTGATGGTGAATGGAGCCTAAGACAATGTATCAAGAGGAGCTACAGGAATGACCAAGTAAGAAGATGGGAAGGCACCACTTGGAAATGGTGGTGGGAACTGGTAGTAGGACAGCAGACAGTGGCAGTGCAGGGCAAACAAGGGCAGTCTCACATCTAGGGCTCACATCTAGGGCACACAAACCAGAGTTAAATCCCAGACTGCCCAGTTATTGCTGTGGAAACCTGCCAAGAACAGGGCCCTGAAAGAGTGAAATGCACTTCCATCATTTGATCATGAATTAAAGTTAAATCCAAAGTTTATCTACCTCTTGGCCTTTGGTCTTTCAACAAACACAGGTAGAAGTGACTGGATGATTGCAACATGAAAGAAAAGGTACAGTCTGAAGGTCAGGCCCAGCTTCAGCCCTCATCTGGAAGACTTGAGCAGCTCCTCCTTCACTTCAGTTTTTCCCAGCAATCCCCTTCATGTGAAGCAGGAAACCCCTCTTGGCTTACCTAATGTTTATGATCAGTTATCAGATTTTTCCAGTCCCTCTAGACTTGGTAGCCAAATTTTCTGCTTTTGAAGGTCACAAGAGGGCTGTGTTCTCCTTCAGCATCAGAAGAGACCTGGCACATGCTGCTGCCATGTCCAGTTTGACACTGGTTGCTAGTACTGGGGATACCACCTCACAAATCATCACATCTGTTAGCATGGTTGAAAAGGGAGAAATTCCTCTGCTTGGTCCTGATTTTTAAGGCCTATTAAATTGCAAAAACAACGTTTGGAGAATATTGAAGAACACAAACTTAAGCTCTTATAAATTGGGAAAGGCCAGAACTGAGGTGACATGTACATCTGAATTTTAAAAGATGCTTTATTTGTTCTGTAGGCTGTAATGCATGTGGTAAGATCAGGCAGGGCATAGTTGTCTCTTACTTACAGCTGATACCCTGCAGAATTAGCTGCTGCTCCTGCTCTTATCTTCCAGTTCCTGTGGGACCAGAGGTAAGATGCTTAGGCATGTCAGAGCTGGCTGCTGGATGTTCCTCTTGAGCCTCAGAGCAGGCACAGAGTGAGCTATAGCTGCCATCAGTGTGATCTGCACATACAGTGTGCTAAGGAGACTCAGACTATCAAAACAGTTCCCAAAAATTAATAAATACTTTTTAACTTAATCTTCTCATCTGGCTTCTGCAGCTGTGAAAAGGAAAAGTTGTGTCCAGGCAATGACAAGGTTTGTCAGACACGAGGGTAGCTGAGTGATGAGCATCATAGGAAAATCCTTGAAGCTTTACAGTCTGCAGATCATTATCACACAATGAAAAGAAAGCACAACTCTGGGCAGCTGCTTGCCCACAGAGCACTATCCATGCTCAATGTGAGGAGAAAGGCATTCAGTGGAAGAAACATCTCATGTGATCCTGTGGTAAAG
Organism: Chaetura pelagica; assembly: GCF_000747805.2. Classification (NCBI taxonomy): domain Eukaryota; kingdom Metazoa; phylum Chordata; class Aves; order Apodiformes; family Apodidae; genus Chaetura; species Chaetura pelagica. The sequence continues at coordinate 2,853,224 of NW_009952973.1, read as the reverse complement.
CAGAGTACATGAATGTATACATAAGGAGGGCACATGAAGGTTGTACAGGCAAATTTTGTGCTCCTGAGCACGGAGGGCCTGAGGTTGTGAACTCTGAGCAGAGTTTAATCTATTGTGGAGGCTAAATTCAAGTTTGTTGGCTTGAGTGGGAGACTCCATGGACGACGGTAGATTTTGGATTAAGCTCATTTTACTCTGTTCTGTAAAAGAATTAATCCTAAACCTGCAAGTCTTCCTCTCCTTGAAGCATGTTGTGGTTCTCTGAGCTTTTTATGATTCCTTAATAGAACTGCTGCAACATAGTGAATAAAACTGTGTGGGACTTGAAGTGGGGAAGCATTCCCAGTCTTGCCCCTGTTGAAGTTAGCAGCTGAGGATTTTGGTCTGTAGGTATGTTTATCTGCCCTACATACATTTATCAACCAAGCAACAGAGCCATGGCTGGCTGATCTTCAAACTGAGCAAAGGTAACATGTGGACTGTTTCAACATTTGTTGCTGAAATTAGTTGGGTTCTCTTGTTGCTGAAACCAGAAGAGGTTTGTTGCATCATAGTATTACTGGCACTGTGTGGGATTAAACAGAAGACATGATGCAGGGAATTGAAAGAGACAAAACATCTTGTTTCAGACTGTGAACAAGTAAGATTAAGCCTTAAATATAATATAAACCCTTTGCCATGCAAAACCAGATTCTGATGGTGTAGGTGTTCCTAACAGTCATAAATCAATGTAGCACCATATTATCAAGCTCTTCCATTTTCTGCTATCTGATTATATGTCTCTCTATTACAAGATGGGCATAAGTTCTGTTAAGTTTAAAAGGATTTTCCTAGGTAAGAGAAGCATGAAGTGCAAGGCCAGAAAGGGGGTCCAGTTCAAATGCAGTGAACTTTACATGGGAGAGGGTTCAAGCATCCTGAAGGCAGAAAGCAGGAAGAAAAGCAGGGGAAAGGAGGATAAGAGAAAACCTTAGCCACTGCTGAAATGGATCCAAAGCTACAATCAGCTCTTTTGAATTAAATATCATAGAATCACAGAATCACAGAATGGTTCTGGGCTGGAAGGGACCTTAAAGATCATATAGTTCTAGCCCCCCTGCATGGGCAGGGACACCTCCCACTGGACCAGGTTGCTCAAAGTCCCATCTGACCTGGCCTTGAACACTTCCAGGGAGGGGACATCCACAACCTCTCTAGGAAACCTGAACCAGTGTCTCACCACCCTCACACTAAAGAATGTCTTCCTAATATCTAACATGAATCTACCCTCTTTCACATTGAAACCATTCCACTTCATGCTATTGCTACATGCCCTTTTAAAAAGTCCTCCAGCTTTCTTGTAGGCCCTTTACAGGTATTGGAAAGCCACTATAAGGTATCCTTGGAAATTTATCTTCTCCAGGCTGAACAACCCCAGTTCTCTCAGCCTGCCTTTCTAGGAGTTGTGCTCCAGCCCTCTCATCATCTTTGTGGCCCTTCTCTGGATTAACTCAAACAGCTCCAGGTTCTACAATGCAAGAATGAAGCTTAAATGTGTTCCTCTGAAGCAGAATATTATAAGATGTTGCAACCTGTAGATGATGAAGAGTTTTGTGAATGTTTTAAAAAGCCAAGTTTTGTTCTTTCAACTGATTAGGCTCACATTTGCTCAAGTAAAGGTTTTCTTGCTCATTCTTGCTCACTGTGGTCACAACTTTTGAGATAGGCAGCATCTCTAAAGTGTCTGATAGTCATGGACAACACTTTCGGGTAAGGTTTGTAACAGAGCTCATAGCAGCAGCACTTTATCATCAGTTACCACACCCAAACTCTATGTACCCATTATACAAATATTTAAGGAGACATGACTTCATAAGGAGATTTAATTATGCTTAATATTGATTCTGGAAAATTTTCAAGTATCACTCTACTGTGCTTTTCATAAATATGTATTGATTTCAAATAAAACTCACTTGATAAAAAAATTATAATATACCATTTGTGTAGGTGACAGCATATCAGACACATTGTGCATTATCCAAACACCAGGAAGGTCCAGCTATAAAAATGCATGTAAACTGAGATCTGCAATCCTCAGGAATTAATTTTGGTTGATGACCACATGGTCACAGATAGGCTGTATCAGCCTTTCTTAGACTACTACTGGCTTTGGAAAGACCAGTGGATTTCACAGCAGTGGAACACTGTCACCCAGAAAGGGCAAACCAGCGACTTCCTTTTCCAAATATCAACTTTTTGATTATGTGAACTAAATGCCCATTACACAGAGTGTGTGTCTTCCAGCAGGGAAATATTGCTGGATCACACTAGGTCCTCCATGCATCTTTGTTGAATATCCAGTTACAAGAAACTAAGCTTTAGACAGATTTTTTTTCCTGGAATACATGGTGTTACCCGCTTGCTGGTGTTGTACAAACTTATCTGGAGCAAATAACATCAGAGACTTGTGCAAGAGGCCATAGGTAATCACTTAACGGGAGGGCATTTGGCATGTTTTGTCTCTAAACAGAAGGTAGCATAATGATTAATCTCAGCCTCACGTTAAGGTTTAAATTGCACCAAAAGACCAGTGAAGAGCATCTTCTCAGTGTTCAGTTCCCTCTTCACCTGAAGATGACATCAATGAGGATCCTCTGTGTGTTGCTGTGCTTCAACTTAGCCTGGGTATGAGTTTGCTTACTTGATTCTTTTCATATATTTCTGTTTTGAAGAGTGAGTATTTATTTAATATTCATTCATTAGACAGATACATTTTGCATGTCACCTAGCTCCTAAAATTCAATGCACACACGTGCACAAGGTTACTGCAACTACTTCACAGCTGGGATTTCATCAGTCATTCTTCAGTATCCAGCTCTCCAGTTTTGCTTAATGCAGTTTTGCTGAATCTATTTGGCTTCAGAAACAGCAAAGCAGATACATTAACACAAATGAAATAGATTCAGAGGTGATGCTGTAAGTCTTAAACCTAACTGACTGGATGCTAGTGGCTCCAGCCTGTTTGGAAATGTTTGTTTCTTAGGGTGAGTCCTACTCTCCTTTGGACTCCAGCAGGGCTTTTCATGCATAAATAATACACAATATCTCTATTATAAATACACATTATTAAACAAGGATTCCTTTGACAGCAATATGAGGTTAATGAGAGCTAAGTAAGAATAAATTTTTAGATCATGAAGAAGAGAGACAATTTTCAACTATGCTAATATAACATTGCTATTTTCTTATGGAAGTCTCAGGTCATAATCTGATGTTAGTTTATTTATGTTTCTCTTCATGACTGCTTTTTGAAAAATGTGCATCTTTTAACAAATGTCAGAAATTATAGGAAGTGGATGTGACAAAACAGGAGCAGTAACACTGGAGCTGTCAATGCTAAAAAGGGCACAAACCACCTGAAAGTAAAGTTTTTATTTGTGCCAGATCCTCAGGATGAACCACACCAACTGATTTTAATAATGACATTCCAGTTCCCCAAGGCTGAGGTTCTGGCACTGGAGGCTAGGAAAACTCTCTTGACCTCAGAATAAATCATTAAACATAATAATAACAAGTAATTCATATTTTCAAGCATTGATTATGCTGATTGAAAAGAATGTAAGGTGTGCAGAGGAGTTCAGTCAAATCTAATTACATCTTAAGCACTAAAACAGGGATTTCTTTGATGAAAAATAATTATTTTTCACTCTCTTACTGAGCAATAACACAGTAGGAATCTTTACAGCATTTTGGCTTAGATTGGCTTGTACAGATGCACTTTTGCTTCTCACATTTGAAGAAAATCTCAATATATTTATTTCTCTTCTTTCCATTAGCACAATGGAATATATCCACCACTGACAATATTTTTATTACAATACTTTTAGCTTTCTGCTTTTTATGCCAGCCAAAGCAGTGCTAAAAGCTTACAGTTAGTAACTGTGATTAAAATCAGAAACAATAGTGGGAAAATTATCTTCATATATATCTTTAAGCCAGTTTTGTGTAGACTGAAAGTGGTAAAATGAAAATAGAAATTTAGGAATAGAATCATAGTATGGAAGAATGTCTGAATACTGTATCAAAGGGAAACAGAACACATGATTTTTGAGTATTTGCTTTAACTTAATAAGTTTCACTCTAATGTGGATTTAATTTTATATTTTCACACTATATTTATGTGGAATGATTTCATCATAATATATCCTGAGCATCATCAGGTTCCTATGTAGCAGCATTAATTTTAAGAGATGAAAAGCCTTATTCCAACAAAACAAAACAAAACAAGACAAAACAAGACAAAACAAAACAAAACAAAACAAAACAAAACAAAACAAAACAAAACAAAACAAAACAAAACAATCTTACAAAAATGTTAGGAGTAAAATCCTTGCATTGTTTGGTGTGATGCTTTCTCGATGTCTATTTCCACACATCACCTATGCCACTGTTTGAGGACATCAGTGCTATGTTTCTGTTCTCTTGGCAGCTGGTTAGTTAATCTCTGTTTTGCTTTTTCTCCTGGCAGGCACAAGGTGGAGGAACCACCTTTGAAAAGGAGGGTGCGGGAGTGCGTGGTCCCAGGATTGTGGAGCACATGTCCCAGACCACCTGTCAGTATGAGAAGAACTGGCCCATCTGTGCAGATGATGACTGGGTGAGCAATGGGCTCTGGGGGTGAAGGCTGTGCCCATTAGCAGGGTGCCCATGGGCCTTGGCAGCACCACGATGATGAGTGTTGGGCAGCCAGTGCAAGGGTGGGCTTTAGGTCTGAGGGAGGACAGGTAATGCTTCAGGTTGAGACAGCCTGGAGAGATCTGCAGGAAAGAACACAAGAAAAAAATTACAAGCAAGAGAGAGGGAGAAGAGAAGTTTTCAGAAGTGCAGAATCATAAGAGATAGTAAATCTGGAAAAGAAAGATTAGATAAAGGAAGGCTATTCCTAGAAAAAAATAAGAAGGGTTTCTTTTCAGAATTTTAATATTGCCACTTTTGGAGTTGGAACAAAAGATGTGGGTCAAAGAAAAGCTAGAAATAACTTACACTTCCATTTCAGCCCATCTCTATGCTACATTTATTTGGCAAAGAGCTTTAGTCTGTAAGTACATTAGGCTTTCCTGTGGAAAAAATTGCTTAAATAATTTTGCCTCTGACATCCTTGCTCAAACTGGACAACAAACTTCTCCTTACAGCAATATATAACATATATCTACATGTGTTTGTGTGTATGTGTGTATATATATATATGTAATTTCACCTCTGAGGAACAGAGAAGAAGGAAAATTAGGGATTTACTTGATTCTCCCTTTATGGAAGGTTTCTGAGGATGCTCTTCATCACACCAGTGTCAGAGGCATAGGAGGTAAAGGATCAGCCCTCAGGTGTCTTGCTCTAAGTCACACAAGTCCCTGGCAAAGTTGTTGCCTGAATAGGACAGGTCATCTCAAGAGATCTAGCAGAATCTTGCCTAATTTTTTAAAAATGTGTTTTCAGTGTTGGCCAAAAGCCTGCAAACATGTTAAAAAAAGGTCTTCTTGTGAAGATTTAAACACAATTATTTTCCTCTTCCAATCTTAGGGTACAAAATGTCCATCAGGCTGCAGAATACAAGGACTGATTGATGAAACACAACAGGATTATAGTCACAGAATTGACAAAATCAAGAAGCTGCTAGCAGAAAATGAAAACAACTATAAAAAATCCAATCGGATTGTTGTGGAAACCATAAACACACTAAAACCAAATCTGGACAGTGCTCAGCGTGAGTATCTCACACCCAATTTTATTATCTATTGCTGAACTATGTTGGTTTTTTTTGTGCATAAGTCGTCTGTAGTGAAAATCTGTATTGCACTGGACCTTATTAACAAGAGCCAGAATAAATATTGCAATAGAAGACTCTTCATTGCTAACTAGTAAAAACCAGTGTAATTTTTAACTGCTCAATACTGTGAGGAATATGTTCATAATTGCATGTTTTAATTGCATATTTAAAAATATGCTACTCTTTTAGGAATAAAATCACACATGCATAAGTGACTGATGCATTTCTGTTTCAGAGAATGAGGAGGCTTATGATCATGTATCAGGAGAACTGAGACGGAGAATTGTGACTTTAAAGCAGAGAGTTGTCACTCAAGTAAACAGAATTAAAGCTCTGCAGAGCAGCATCCAGGAACAGGTGGTGGAGATGAAGCGCTTGGAGGTAGGTAGCTACGTCACTTCTAACATTTCCAGAGCCGAGTTCTAGAAAGTGGGTCTATCTGTTATACTGTGCATGGTGAGCAGTTCTCCCTCTGAAAGAAAACATGCTGCAGCTTTCATGGGATCTGACCTGCTGAGGCAAATCCCTCAATGAGTTCCTTTCTGTGTAGCTTGTTTGTTTTTTCTGGCTATGTGGGAACCAGAGTGACCTCAGGAGGACTCTTGGTCCCATTCGCTGCTGCTACTCTCAGGCAGGCAGGCAGGATGTTGTATCTGCTGATAGCCGGCTGTGTATGAGGCATTTGTCCTCCTCTAGGGCGCTGCTGAGCAGCTAGGGTGAGAGGGACATGCCCTGTCCTTCCTCAGTGCTGCCACTACTGCTCACAGCCAGTGCTGGCTTTAAAGCCTGTGTTCCCAGGCTGCAGCCAGTTCTCCTGATGGTAATGCAAGGAAATGTCCTGGCACAAACAGCAGTTTTCCTCAAAAACCCATTGTGGTCCCTGGATCAGAGATATGGCTTTTGGATCATTTAGGAAAGCAGGGCCCCAGGATGGCAGGCCTCACAGTCGGACCATGACAAGCTCTGGGACAAGCTCAGTGTCTGCCCCTCTCCTTGGGGGACCTGTTTCTGCCCCAGCTCTCCCAGCTCTGCAGCACTCCCTCCAAACTCATGAATACAACACTATGTCCTGAGAATAAAGGCAGCAGAGACTGGGAACGTGTTACAACATACTTTTCCATGGAGCACCCGTGAGCTGTGCTATTGCATATGTCATGTTTACAGCAGAAATTAAACCAGTAGTGATTTAAAAATTCAGCTTTGGAAAAACTCAGCTGAAGGTGGGAGGTGCCAGTGCAGCTCCCACCCTTCCCCAGTCTAGGTGAAGGATATGCTTGCTTGAGAAAACCAGGAAAGCCCCCTAACCAAATTATTTCTCTCTGTTAATGTAGGTGGACATTGATATTAAGATACGAGCTTGCAGAGGAACCTGTGCTAGAGGTTTTGATTACCAGCTGGATAAAGAAAGCTACAACAACATTCAGAAGCAGCTTACCCAAGCCAACTCAATCGACTTGCACCCAGAGCTTCAAACAACCACTTTGAGCACACTGAAAATGAGGCCGCTTAAGGACTCAAATGTTCCTGAGCATTTTAAGCATAAGCCTCTGCCAGAAATGCAAGCTCTGAACATAGTTAATAACATCAGGCAGATGCAAGCAGTACTAGAAAGACCAGGAACAGACACAAATCCCTCCCGAGGCGACAGCCTGTTTCACACGGCAGAGTCGAGGGGGGCTGGACCTTCATACACCAGCAAATTAGTTACTTCTGCTCATGGGAGAGAAACACCCAGTCTGGGAGACAAAACCTCCTCCACTGTTCGTAGATGCACCAAAAGTATCACAAAAACACGTGTCACTGGCCCTGATGGCCCTAGAGAAGAAGTAGTTGAAAAAACAGTTTCTTCTGATGGCTCTGACTGCTCCCATTTGCAAGGAGTGGGAAATGTTGGAGGGGAAGGGAGCGTGTACCATATTGGTGGGACTGATGACTTCCACAAGCTAGAGGTGTTATTGCCTGAGCTAGAGTCATTTTTCACCCCTGACTCTCCATCCTCTACTAGTAGGCAAGTAACTGGCACAGGGAGTAGCCACTTAGGTAGTGGGGCAACCAGTCATTCAGGGACTTACGGGGGGAAAGGCAAATTTACAGACTTAGGAGAGGAGGAAGAAGATGACTTTGGAAGACTTCACCTTCAGCCATCTGGATTCCCATCCGGCAGTGCAAGTCACTCCAAGACTGTAGTGACCAGCGCCTCTTCTAGTTTCAACAAGGGAGGCTCCACTTTTGAAACAAAATCACTAAAGACCCGTGAAATAACTGAGCAGCTAGGTGGGGTGCAACATGATGAGAGTGCAGAGGATACCCCAGACTTTCAGGCACGCAGCTTCAGATCATCTGGAGTGAAGCAAAGGACACCCAACACTGGGAAAGGTACACGGGCATCACAGAAGTAGTTATTGAGGTAGTGGAGCCAAATTCCATCCTTAAGCAAATTGACAAAATTGTTTTAGATACTGCAGTACAACAGTGTGATGGTAAAATGGAAGCACTGTGTTTGTTGCCACCTTAGAAACAAAAGAGAAATATTTCATTAATAATTGGGTATTACATAGACAAGCCACAATTTAAGAAATATATAATTTTCTTTTCTGAATTCTGTTAATGTTGCCTGTCACTATACCTAGTATAGTCAAATACATGTTTAACAGTTTTCCTCAGAGCTATTGGTACTTGGATTCCCCCTGAACTTTTTATTAAATTTTGCTGATAACTCCTGTCAAACCAGATCAACTTTTTCTTTTAGACTGTGATGATATCCGCCAGAAACACACTTTTGGTGCCAAAAGTGGCATTTTCAAAATCAAGCCAGCGGGATCCAATAAAGTTTTGTCAGTTTATTGCGACCAAGAGACCACTTTGGGAGGATGGCTATTGATCCAACAGAGAATGGATGGATCAGTGACTTTTAACCGGACCTGGCAAGACTACAGGAGAGGTTTCGGCAGCGTGGATGGCAGAGGGCGAGGAGAGTTCTGGCTGGGCAATGAAAACATACACTTGCTGACTCAGAATGACACTCTCCTCCGAGTAGAGTTAGAGGACTGGGATGGAAATACTGTGTATGCAGAATATGTCATACAGGTAGGGTCTGAAGCAGAAGGGTACGCCCTCGCTGTGTCCTCCTACGAGGGGACGGCCGGGGACGCGCTGATCGCTGGCTGGCTGGAGGAGGGCACCGAGTACACCTCCCATGCCCAGATGCAGTTCAGCACCTTTGACCGGGACCAGGACCGCTGGGAGGAGAACTGTGCTGAGGTGTACGGGGGCGGCTGGTGGTACAACAGCTGCCAGGCGGCCAACCTCAATGGCATTTACTACCCGGGGGGCCACTATGACCCCAGGTACAACGCTCCTTATGAAATCGAAAATGGTGTTGTCTGGCTGCCATTTAGAGCCTCTGACTATTCCCTCAAAATTGTGAGAATGAAAATCAGGCCCATAGAAACCCTGTAGAAAGACAGGTTTTTAATAGATACATTACAACTACAGCTTGAAAATATTTTTCATATATATATGTGCACAATGTACTTTTACCCTGTGAATTTGAAGGCAACAGGACATGTCTGTGGCTTAAAAAATAAACACTGATTAAGTATTAACAAAACAGTTCTTTCATCTTATTTGTAATTGACAAAACTTGTGGAGGAAATACTGATTTAAAAACCTTTTTTATATAAACTTTGTTTATGTGTTTGACAATGTCTCTGTCTATGTCTTGGTCTATGTCTTCAGCAGTTCTCATCTTGATTGGAGATAAAAATAATTATAATTTGAATTATTCACTTTGTTTAAAGGTATTAAAGAAGTAAAAGAATTTAGAAGTACATTCACCACAAACTCCTTCCTCCACTAACATGAACCTTGAAAGTCTGATGGAGTTTGACAGTCACATTCCTAGGCTGGCTCCTCTCATTTCCATTTTGCGGGGAACACAACAGTGACAGGAGTCAGTTCTCAGGCAGAGCCATGGGTGGTTTGGGTTCTCACTTTTACCACACACCTAACATGGAGTACACTTTCATAAATGATGCATCCACTTTTAGGACTGACTTTTAAGGATCTCATAAGCTTCAATTGCACAAATATGGAGGTAGATCTTCTGTTCCATTGATTTACCATGCATCCAAAATAAGACAGCTCATGAAAACTCATCAAAACACAACTCCCAAAACAGGCTAATTATTTTCTAGTGACTACTGAAAGATTATGATTGTAACCAGCACAAGCCGGATGAGGAGCACCTGGATGGCTATAGTATATAGTTCCCTGCTTTAGAATGTTTCTCAGCACGTGTTAAGCAAGGATACTTCTACAGATAAGGGGTTTAAATCAGCAACTTGCTGACAGTGTGTAGTAAGGATATTTTAGCAAAAAACTGGCTGCATGGAAAAAAAGGTCTATTGATTACACAGTTACAAAACACTATGCTGTATTTGCCTTTCTACCATATGACATAAAATTACACAAGTATTTACTCTGTTTAATATTTCTGTGCTTCTGTTGAGAAACAAGCAAACTTCCTTGCCTCCAATCTCACTGGCCCAGCATGTTTCATATCATTTAACAATGTCATAAAAAACTGGCAAAAAGGCTCAGTGCTTATCAAACACAGTCACTGTCTAACATTTTTTGAGAGCTTGCTGAAAAGCAAAGACATCTTTACAGGTGTATGCGAAGAAGTGTCTGTACTCTTGGAAAAGGCATTTCTGCTTTACACCTTGTGTATTTTTGCACCTTAGCCTCAATGGAAGCCTCCTTGTGGGGGTGCTGAACACTTGTGCTCATGTGGTGAGATGCTGCCATGACATCTCTTCCTGGTCCTCCTGGGCATGTCAAATCAACATGAGAGGCTTCCATCCAGCACTAGTGATCTGTGTCCCCTCCTTTGTAGAGGAAGACAGTGTCTCAGAGGGATGGCCCTCGTAGGGTTGGGAAGTCTTGTCATTAGGACAACTTCTGTTCCTGGCTACAGAGGGAGCCTGGAAGGTTCAATAAAATACCCACCCTCCACCTAACCTGTGAATGGCATCATTAACTGCTCTAGTCCTATGATAGTGATTGTGTGAAAGATACGCAAGCCAGGTCTTCTAACACTGTATTTTATTCTCTGATAAAAGTATGTGGCATGGTGGAAGGGATATTATGAGGCACAGTATGTGAGCCAAGTCCCAGGAAAGGGCATATTTTATCCAGCATACAGAATTTGAACTAAGCGACTGGTGACTTAGCCATGTTTTAGATACTATCTTTTCACTTTATTCCTTGTTACACAGGCAGTTACTGTACCTTTATGATACAAAACAATACAAACATCTCTTACGTGGTGGAATGTGTTTTCATCTTCCTATATAACACATAAATACTTAGGAATCATGTGAACAAAACTTTAGTTTTAAGGCTTTATTAGATTTTTAGAAAACATTAAAAAATACACCTTTCCTTCTTCAAATGTCATATAGAAGTCCTTTGTAAAAGAGTGAAACAGGTTGGGGTTTGGATTTTTTTATCAGCATTATTATGTTAGTTACTTATGTCTTGTAAACAGATGAAAAATGGAACAAAATACACTTGTGAGTTATTTTCATAGGTCAGATTTTGATTTACAGTTGACACAGCTTTTCACTTCACGTCACAAAATGCTCATACATACATATTTGGTTCTCATATGTAAAGACAAGCATGAATACTGTGCCTAAGAAAGATAACCATGTACAAATATTAAAAGAAAATCCCTGATTCTGTACATTTTGGTAATGGTTAATGTGGGAAGTAGGGCCTAATTTTCATGCTCATCTTCTTCATTGAATACCACGACCCTTTCCAGTTCATCCACACAACACCATCATCTGTACCATGTTTTGCCATATCCCAGCTGTAGGCCCCTCCCCAATAGTATCTGCCATTGGGGTTGGCTGAGTGGCAGCGATTGTACCACCATCCACCACCATCTTCTTTGGAGCATTGTTTCCTTGGATCTGCAGTTAACCTGAGGAGGAAAAAGAAAGTGTTAAAAGTGACAGATGAACTGTAAGCATAACAACAGAGTACATACACCTGCCCCTGTATGAAATTTTCAAACCATAATAAACATTTAAAATCCTCTCTGCATATTCTGTAAAAGATGAACCATCTCAAGTGTGTGTTAGTGCTCTTGGAAGGTGAAGTAGCTATGAAAAACAAGTAAAATTTTAGCTGCAACTCTTTGGGAATGTCATTTTAGTTAACCAATTGCTAACTACAATTACTTGCAGTTCATAATGATAATTACAATATTAATGTAGTTTAAAAATGTAAAATAAAGAGAAATATGTGTCTTTCTCAATCTATAAGATTAATTTATATATTAATATGAAATTTGGTATTAAGATAAAGACACAGAACATAGTGTAGTGGTATAGTGTTAAATTATATACTTTTGAATTGAGCCTGTCAGAGTAGGCAGAACTTTGTATTTTAAGTAGGACATGCTGTCTCTTTCCTCAGGACCTACTAAGTGCTTCTGGAATGAGTACCAATATTCCTACTTAAACAAGACAGTGTCATCAGCACTTGCTTCTTGTTTGGCTATGGAGCAGCACTAACCTATCCTATAGTTTTACCTACCCTTTGGTTATGTCAATTCTGCATTTGTCTATGCCAAGGAAATGACATAGACATTTGGCTGGTAAACTGCAGGGAGAAAACATTTTAAGATACTATAAACTGCTCTGAGAACTAACAGCAAAATAGAAATATATTCTATATTCAGCTCAATTTTAAGCAGGAACATTCAGCCTGCTAATTATTTTTTTTTTAATGTCTAATGCAAGTACGTACCATCCATCATTGTCTCTGTCATAAGTACTGAAGAACATGCCATTGTGAACTGTCATTGTTCTGTTTTCTCCATGCAACTGTGAAGCTCCTTCCATTAGCGCGTTGCCTGCGTTGCCTTTGTAGTTACTAACTGAAAGCTCATACTTGTTTCCTTCATTCTGAATGGTGAAACCTCCATAATGGGCTGATACTTTATCACCATTCCAGTCCTCCATTTCAATCAAAATTTCAGTGGGCCCTATTCTGGTGAGCTGGCTGATCTTGTCATTTCCAAGCCAATATTCACCTGAGAAGCAACAAGGAGAACTCTGTGAAATAGCCTGCAGAATATACTTCAAGACAACTTTATGAATTCCCTACAGGTCTGACAAAACGGATTAATTGATTTAAAACAAAACAAAACAAACAACAAACCACAATGAAAAAAGAGCTTCCAGAAGTGTGAGAAAACAGTTTCAGTAGAAAGAGCTCTTGTTTCATGCTCAGCGTTTTACCTGGTGTATCACAGTAGTTCTTCCCTCCACTCTTGGCAACATTTCCAAATCCTTTTTTATATTGATCCCATACTCTTCCAAAATTAACGCTGCCATCCTGGCGGTTCTGAATCAAAGTCCAGCCTGCAGGAGTGACGCAATTTAGATTTACTTGCCATTAAGAAAGGAGCATGAAATGTTAAGATAAAACCCTTTTATCTTCATCTCAAGACAAGTAGAGCATATGGCTTCCTTACAGCAGGTCTGTGTTTTCACTGCTTACAAGCTCAGCCTTGACATTTTTGTCATACTCAAGTAGTTCCTTGCTTCATAAGGAAAGGTGGAAAAAGCAAAGCTTGAAGAATTGCCACCATCTTTTATCTAGCACATAGTATCAGGGTAAGAAATGAAGCAGGCCCTCCTTGCCTGCCCACCTATACATTGTCTATTCTAGGTATAGTAAGATATGTTTTTATTTATCAACCCCATCCCAGTAATTTAATTCCATTTTCATTGTAGAAGCATCCTACTGTGCATCTGAAGATGACCAAGACTTTTCTGAGTGACTCAATCAGACCACATTCTCAAATAATTACAAAAATAATAACTCTATATTAGTTCATTTAAAATGCAAATTACTAATATTAATTTTATACCATTTATATTAATTAATATTTAACAATATTGTTATTTCACACTAACCTCCATTATCTGTGTCCATATCACAGTATACTCTGTATGGTTTGACAACAGGATCTGGCTGGATGAGGTACATTTCAGATATCTCACCTCCCTTTCTGATAATATCCTCACATTCTGCAAGAGTAAACCAAAAGACACCATTACTGAAAGAGCTCTGAACTTCTTCAACAATCTTCTTATCCTTCAGTTTGCTGAGTATAAGCAAACAACTATAAATATATATAAAATTCTACTTTGATTTTGATTCCTGTGATACATCATGTGAAAGAATCAGAAAAAAAAAGAAGTGCACTTGCACAGAAATTTCTAGAAGTTCAACCAGAGTGATGGACGATTGTGTATTTTTAAATGACCTTTTGAACTAGACAAGCCTGTGAAAGAAGAACTTTTCTTGATTGAAAAAATCAAGAATACAGTCACAAATGTATCAACTCCACCTTACAAAGACCTTGAAGTACATATTTCTTTAAAATGCTACTGGCTGCTAATGAAGACTGATATTGGGTGAGAGGATGGTCTTTGGTCTGACCAGCAGTTCAGGCACCCCTAAATTATTATTTTTCATTTGGGATCATCCTTGATCTTTTCTGCTATTGTAGTCAATGACACAGGCTTCAGAGGAATGAATGTTCACACCAACTTAATGAAGCATCTACCAATTTGCACGGTGATATAAATAGGAGATGTTGTTACAGTTAAATGAGTACCTTTGCCTGAAACCACTGGAATATTACAGGAAACAACACATGGGGAACGGCAGTAGTCCATCTGAGTTGCAATGGCATTTTCCAGTTTTTGTATCTTTTTGTGTAAAGAATCCACGACTGCACGGAGGACCCTGAGGCTAGATGGGATGTTATTATCCAGATTATCCTTTATATAATTATAATGCAATTCCACTTCTGTGTTGTACTGAGAAAGTACAGCATCATTGTCTAGAAAAGCAAAGAGATAAAAACAGATTTGTTTTCAACATGTTTCCCAGTTACAAAATAATGAAGCTTGCATGCAAAATTTGAGAAGACACTTCAATTCTTGAAGGGGAGGAAGGATACGCTTTTTTTTTTTTTTTGCTTACCTTTCCGAAACACACAAAAACTATGCAGAGATTTTCAGGAAAGTGATGCACATGTACTGTTATTTCTTTGCTAGCTAGTAGATTTATCAGTGTTGCTACATTCTGTCAAAGAACTATAATTACTTGCTTTCCAGAGAGCCATTGTGCCAAGCCAGGAGCTGGGCATAATGGGATTGCATGGACATAGGAATGCAGGTAAGGGGGGAACACATGACCCTTACATTTAGGGGCCTCATATGAATCCTGCCTTAGTATAAGATTCATCCCTTTGCCTCTCTCAAAAGTGTTTTTTGAGATTCAAGGTGACATGGTCATAGAACCCTAGATATCTCATTGTATTCTTCATTTTTTTTAAGAAGTTCCACTAACAAGTAACAATAGCAATGCAAATAGAACTGCACTATTATTGACATAAAAAAATCCTAGAAATAGCATACCTTGTCTTTGTTTTTGCGTCTTTACCAACTTATCATCTAGAACAGTCACATATTCAAAGAAAGTTGTAGAGGTTTCAGACAGTTTGCTCACTTTGTCCTTTAGATCACGAACAACTGGTTTCAAACTTTTTTCCTGTTTTACCAGTGCAGTTTGCAGCTCACATCCAGTTGGACACAATACTCCCTTAAAAAAAAATGAAAAGGGTTCTGAATAAAAGACAAGATATAAGATTTCTAAAACCATCCATGAAAGAACATACCTTACACACACTGAATAGTTAGTAATATGAGACAACATATTTAAGCATCTAGATAAGGACTCCAGATATTCAACTTCTATTTGAAGAACAGAAACTGAAGAAGCAAGAAGCCCTGAGTCCCCAAGAGGTCTCTTTTGTTGAAGATCTTGGAAAAAAGACCTCTCTCTTCACACTGTTTGGTTGTTTATCTGCTTTTCACTTTTCTGCACTGTTAAATGTTCACAGTGTTAAGCCACCTGACCTATGATTAAAGCCTGTTAGGAACTACATGCTGCCTGTTTGCATGCTTGTATACCCCTTTCCTCTTTCACTGGCCTCAGAGAATCAACCATGTTCATGTTGTATCTCTCACATGAAATCACCAAGTATATTTCATAAAAAAATATAATCTTAAGAAGCTAAGCACTAATGCTTCTGCAACAAGCCCTGCACCGTCAAAGACAACAGTGTTTGAAAATGAGGCTGGAAATACTGAAGTCCCACAAGAACTGAAATATCCAAGCAGCAGTGGGACTCTGCCACAATCATGTATTCATTAAGCTAACAGACTTAATTTGTTGGAAACCTCCACAGTTAAGTTTGCTCTCAGACACTAAGATGACTCTACACCCTGTTGCGTTTTCCGGCAGAGAGCACAACACAGAGAGTGTGACAGAGCACTGCAAGGCAGCGAGGAGTGTGCTAGATCTTGGTGTGCTTGTTCTGCTCTAAGAGCAGGGCCAGTGACTGAATATAAACCATAATTATGGTTTGAAGTGAATTTTAAGACAGACAGGGGAGATTATTTTTTTTGGTCTCTAGGTTTCCTTGAGATTACCTGAAAATCAAGCCAGTGTTTCTGCAGAGCTTTTTTCTGTCTTTCTATGGTTACATAAAAAGCAACTGGGAAAGCACAGGCTAACCCACATATTTCCTTTCCTCAGTTGCTGTTCAAATCTCATCTCCCCATCTTCACCTCAGGCTGACTGTGAATGCAGTCCTCCCAAACTCAGGCAAAAGGATTCAAAGTTGGGCTGCTTTCACTGACTGACCGTCCCTTGTTGGGCAAAGAAAACTCCTTGTTGGGCACGTTAGAAAAAAAAGACAGTCTGTTATCAGCAGCATTGACAGGCAGAAACCCACCAGCTCGTCCAGAGGATGCTTGCAGCCACCAGCATCAGGGTAGACAATTTGTTCTTTCTTGTCACTTGGCTTCCCCCGCTTTGGGGGCCGGGGCTGGTACCCAGGTCCACTGATGGGAGGTGCCACGGGTCGGAGCGCGGGGGCTGATTCTCGCCTTTTGTCCACGGGTCGGTGGCCTCGAACGTCGATCAAAGGGCTGTCATCCTGCAAATCCAGGGGGAGAGGACACTCTCTCAGTCTGCGAGTGCTATTGTGAAATGCTCTGCACAGGGTGGAGGCACCTGCCCAGCACTCTTCAGCATTTTAAACACCAAAGAAATACATAGAATGGAATAAAAAAGCCGTAAGGGAAATATTATACTGACGTTATGTAAAAGTCTCCCTTGTATGGTCTCCCTTGTAAGACTAGTCACACTACCTCCACCTAGATACGGGCAAACTACAAAGCCTTCAAACAAAAGCAAAACAATATTTTAGAAGTTCATTCTGATCAAGGAATAAAGTTTATATAGTTCAGAGCCACTAAGCACCATGAAACTTTAAGTAGTAGGATATAAAAAAAAAATTAATAGACATTCTTGCGGCTAAGAAGAATATTCATCCTCATGTTAGCAGTGTTCCAGTTTTTCATTGGGCTACAGGAAAATTTTTAAGGTCTCAAAAGATCAGGCCACAATGAAATACATCATGATGTCTCAGGCTGCAAGCCAGCTCTTAACTGACAGAATCAGGAAAAGCATTGAATAACATCTCTCACAGTAGGTTTTAGAGCTCCCTCTGATGCATCCATTCCCCATCATTGCCAGAAATGAGAAAGTCTAAAAGTCTGAGAATGGAAAACAGCAGATCCTAAGCAGTTGTTGAAAATAAACCATTTTAAATAATTTTTGTTTGAACAACTGGGACAAAATCTTCAACCATCCCAGTCCTACTCAGACCTAGCAACAAATAACATTTGTAAGGATCCAGGGTCAGAGGCTTCAAGTAGTTTCAAAAGTAGGCAGCATAGAAATCACAAAACTGCTGAAAATTATTTAGCATAGTAGTCTTATCAGTAGTCAACATACAGGCACAAACACTTAGATCACATAACAGAAGAAAAATCTAATTTCTGATCACCTTGACCTATTTGTTTTTTGCAGGGATTTTCAAAATATAAAAAATACTGAGATTCTAAATTGTATTTCATATTAAAATATTATATTTAAACAAAACTAACTATGGTTAAATTGTTATTTTATATTGATCCTCATTGTTTGCCTCTTTTGCTTAATCTCTTCACTTCAAATGTAAAGCTATAAGATCTGGGAGTTACATTTTTTTCCCAATGTGTACTGAACCCATGGAAAAGTTTATATTGTCTTCTAGACAGGTAATGATTACTCACATATTTCTACTTTTTTTCTCACTTGACAAATCAATTGCCTTCAACATCATATGTCAACATTAATAAACTAATATTCTTAAATAAATTCAGCTAAATAAATACTCCTATCACCATACATTCTTCATTCCCTGCAGAGAAAGAAAATAAATAGGAAGGAAATGCATCCAAAACTAGAAAATAACTATTGTGCAGTTACACACAAACCAAGAAATTATACAAAGGTTATTTCTTTGACACTCCAAGCAGAAAAAGAACATGTAAGGGATCATTCTTCCCCACAGCTTCAACCTTAGCTAACTCACCCAAGCTGAATAAGTCATGCATGCAACTAAATAAAATTAATATTTTTTCCTATTATTACTATTAATTAGAAATTACAACCTCATTGTCGTATTCAACAGAGGCCTGGGATTTAACAGAGGCAACACAGAGCAGGAAGAGCAGAAGCAGCTTCATGGTGCTGGCTTGCTTGAGCAGATCAGTGACCTTCTCCCACCAGCAGCTCTGACAGGGAGAGGTCCTCTCTGTCCCCATATATACAGCCAACAGCCCTCATTTCCCAGCTTGACAGTGATAGGACCAACCTTCTGAGCAATGACTGTATCTCTGTTAATATTCAATCTTTCTCTCCACTGCATGCCTGAATACATTTGCTGTTGAGCAATTTCTCTGGACAATTCTTATCTACATGTCCCAGAGACCTCTGTCAATGCTGGCATCAAATCAATGTTTAAAATCTTAAAAGTACCTCCTGCTCATATTCACATTGTTACTATTTTCTCAAAAATCAAAACCCTTTTAAAACAGCTAAAAAGGTGAACATCTGAAGAAGATAAATGTGGTCAGATGTCACTGAATGTGACATGTTTTGTGGGTTTTTTTCTTTAAACAAGCCTATCTTTAAGTACAAGATTAAAAAAATATATATATTATGGTCATCACATTAATAATTTTGCATTAAGGCATTGTTTAGCTCTAATTAAAGATCAGATTAATATTGTAAGCATAAAACAATACTGAATTAAATAAAATGTGCTGAATGAGGACCAGAACACTTCTCCAAAGTAATTTTTATCAATGTATGAAGATATGAAGAGATGCAAACCATGAACTGATGTTCTATTTCAAAGACCAACTTGACAGAGCACAAGATTTTGTGATAAATAGAGATTTGAATGGCTAAAATTGCTGAGTTTTGGCCTATTTTCTGTATTTGTGCTGTGTCAGAGTTCTTGTAAACTAAATAGAGATTCCCAAAATATGAAAACTGTTTAACCTGACTGGGTTCTGGTTCAATTATTAAACAGCTTGGACCAAAATCAGCTGTGGCTATAGGAGCTCTTACTCCACTGAATTTGAACCCTTGCATGAGGACATCACCCATGCTATTAGATTTGGAACAACACAAACTTCTCCCAACAAGCATCCATCTGCCTAAGGCCCAAATTGACAGTATTAACATGCGATTTCAACTTTAAAATGCTAGACAAGATATTATCACTGATTCTGGGAATATCCTAAACTTCAGCACAGTTTTCCACCCTTGTACCTCTGAGAGAAGTTCAGTCACCCTTATCTTATGTATGAGGAAGGGACATAGGTATGCTGAATCTTTGTCTGTGGCTTACACGTAGCTTGTGGTATACTGGAAAGAAAACAAGGTCTCACTAGTCCTGAGCTAGAAAATTACTCACTCTTAAATTACCCTGGCTCAGTCCAAACAGATCTTAATTAAATGTGTTATATTTCTACTACATCCATTCTGAAACCATCACCATGTTCTG
This sequence comes from Chaetura pelagica, assembly GCF_000747805.2. NCBI lineage: Eukaryota > Metazoa > Chordata > Aves > Apodiformes > Apodidae > Chaetura > Chaetura pelagica. Next base: position 2,833,356 of record NW_009952973.1, on the reverse strand, counting down.
CAGTACCTTCTGGTGTCCCTCTTCAGCCATGAAATAAACTTCATTCCACCATGAAGAAACGAGGCCGTGTCTGTGCAGAGGCTCTCAGGGACCAGACGGTGGGGGCTGGCGCGGAAGCCCTCAAGCCTGCTCCAGAGTCCCAGCATGGGAAATCCCCAGGCTTCACCTGCCTTTAGACGGGATTTCCCCTTTGAAGCTCAGCCTTTGACTCTCGAAGCTGCAGTACATTTGCATTGGCTTCCCCAAGAGAGTCTGGCAGTTGTGTTTCCCTGAGGAGTCAGCATGAGCACCCCATGAATGTCACACCACGGCAGGTTTGCAGCTTTGTATCAAATGAGCAGATGCCCCAGGACAGGGGTTGTGTGACCGCTTTCCTGGCAAGTGGAGGCCTTGTCTGTGCTGCAAAGATTTGGCCTGCAGAGTTTCATCAGCAAGAAAACAGGCCCAACCTGGAACCACATACAGAGCAATATATACTGGGAAACATATGTGTATATAGAAAAACACCTCAGCAGCAGAACTGCACCCACGTTAGCATGCTGGTTATGAGATGTGATTTTTCTCTCATGCTTGCAACCATCACAGTTGGGCTGACATTTCCTAAGAAGTGAATGAAGCCTTATGTACAACGCAAACCATGGATTAAATTTCTTCTAAAAATTGTATGAAAGAAGCTTTCTCTTCAAAACAGGACATCTAACCTTTTTTTCTGTCATATTCCCTCCCCCAGTTCATACAGTTAGTGAGAAGCTGTTCCCGGAGCTGCTGTGTTAGTGGTGCCACATCACACCTGCTACTAGGAACCATAATAATACAACATGGACCTGACAGTGTTCCAGGACATCCCTTTGTACAATATTTTTGTACTGAAAAGGCACTTACTGTCAGAGGCGTGTGTGTGTTTTGAGGAATGACTATTTGCTCTCTGCCCCTCGTGTTTGCCGTGCCAACAGGTCTGCCAGTGGTGCAACCCTCTTTACACAAGCCCCTGGCAGGCGAGTCACGGTCTCTGGGTCGTGGCTCTTCAGAAACAAATGTGCCCTCCGAGGTGGTCTTGGGTGGGGGAACAGAACCTTCTTGTGCTACAATGAGCTGTAGTATTTACTCAGTTTGAAACGTCAAAAAAGCAGTTGATTTAGAAATGTCCTTTAAAAAAAAAAAAAAAGTGTCGTAATAGTGTTGTAGTGTTTCCAACCTGAATAGTTCTGATTCTATGAATAGTGTCATACTATGAAAAGAATCTGGTAAGATTAGATGTTCATCTCTGCTGAGGTGAGCATCTTCCTTTCTTGCTTTTACTGGTAACAAATATTACTTCAAAGTTTTCTCGCAAATGACAATGCTATCTTCATGTTCTGGGAGCAAGTTCTTAAACATCAATGAGTGGGGCTGTTTACTTTAGCCTTAAAACAGCACTAAAAGTGCATACAACTTAGTAGTCATCTTCTGAGTAGTGATGTGCAAAAAAATTTACATCATTATTTCCAGAGTTACAGCTGTAGCTGACATGCAAGAAGACACCAAGTAGCTGCACATAATTAAAAAAAATAATTAAAAAAATCTAATAAATATTGCTGACATGATTTATTAAAGTTCTGGGATGAACATGCACCTCACATTAAACCTTCTAGGAAAAAAAAATAAAATTATTACAAAGATTAATTTGTCCTCTGGCTTCCTAAAGCATTACAGGGACACCAGGAAAAAAATGGTGATTATAAATTTCTGAGGGGAATGTTTGTAACAAAATTAGAACTAAAGGGCCATGTTAACAGCAACAACAACAATAAAACCAGCACATATAAGTGAAGCTTTCTTGCAAAATATAAATGCAGAATTTTTTTCTTGGACTGAATACAGGCTATAAGAGTCTGCATTTCAAATTTAGTTTTCTTTAAAAAGGCAGTAAAAATAAGCCTTATTTCTTTCAACAGACAGTAGGAAGGTAACAATTATATTGTGAGACACAATATGTTGCCAGAAATTAACCCTTAAACTATTTCCACACATCAAATCCAACGATCAGTCAATTGACCAGTCAAGAAACACATGCTGGCTGCTGTACAAACTTGATAAAAACAAAATTTTTGAAATGCCTTGCCCCCCAGATCTCCTTTTAAATCTTGTGTATCTTCAATCTAGCTTCACCAGCCCAGGAGGACTCGACAGACTTGCCCCATTTTGACACACTTCCCCGTGGAGTTTGCACTCTAGGTTACAATTTAAGCAAGGCCAGATGGTGCTCCCCCTTCGTGAGGTGCTGTGCTGACCTTTACCCCAGGCTCCAAAACCCCGTGGGGATCCCCAGGATCACCACAGGGATGACCAAAATAGGTCCTCACGTTAAAAATGAAACCTGGCTGGCTTGGCTTGAACCGGAGCTGGGAGTGCTCCTCCAGCACTGATGGCAGGAGGTACCGGACACCTTGCCCCTACCTGCACCCCAGACCAGTGACTGGAGGTTGACGTTACCTGGAGCACATTTCTAGCTATCACTGTATCTCAACTAACCAAATATAAACAACCAGTGAAGCTGCCAGAAATGATCCATGAGGTCCAGAGAAGAGAAGAGATGGTCATTATGCCAAGCAGGCAGTTTGTGTGCCAGAAGTCGTGCCATGCTAAAGCCATCCCGTGGCTAAAACAGAGCACAGGCTTCAACCAACAGAGGTTGCACTGGTTTACTTTCAACCCAAATCAGTTTGTAAACTGTTCACAGCTCAGGCACACAGAGTAAGTGGCTGGTGCTGTGGTAAAGTGGAGCAACACGACAGTGGGGCTGCAAACAACGTGCTTGCTGAATCCCAGCTTTAGAGCTGAATTTAAGAGCAGGTGAGGGCATGTGAAGAAGCTACATGCCTGTTTGCAATTTGGGCATGTGCATTTGGCTATTCTGCTTACGAAGGCAAGTGAAAATTCTGCTGTCATGTAAGGATACATCTTGAAAAGAGCTGCAAGCTCTGCCCTTCCTAAGGTGCCCGTTGCCCTGAGGTGCCGCTGCAGCCCCTTCTCACACTTCGGTCTTCAGTGGAAGAAGGTCCTGTGGACCTAAACTAAAGATGCTCTTTCGAAAAGGGGGTTACCAGGTATAACGATTAACATCCCACATGGCACTATGTTCTTTTGCTTAGAGGTGGCACTTCAGTCCTGGGAATAATTTTCCATATCCTCCGCATTTTGAGTGGTCCCCGGGCTTTATTCTTCTGAACTCACAAAGCAAACAACACTTAAAAGCTGTAGCTGCGCTACCCAAAAACACTTTCAAAGGACAAAAATTTCTATAAAATAAGGCTGATCAGAGCGAATTCAAATCCCTCGGCGCGAGGAACCATCGCACAGACATCACCTCCTGCCTCCCCGCTCGGGGCAGTTCGTACACCACCGGAGCCTTTCAGAAAGCTGACTGTTGCGCTCTCCTGGTCGGTGCCCGTCACTGCAGACCTCTCACGGCAGGGGAGGGCACTCGGGGGCCCGGCCGAGGCTCCCGCG
>NW_009952973.1:2797917-2829130 GCF_000747805.2 Chaetura pelagica | reverse complement strand
CCGGAGCTGCACCCGCTCCCCCCGTGCGGAAGCGCTGCTGCAGGGATGGGCCCCGGCGGTGCCTTCGCCTTCCCAGCCCCTGCCCAGGCTGCCCTCGGGGCGGGATGGGGGTGTTTCTCGCCGGTTCTCGGGCTTCGGCCGCTGCCTGGCGGGGCCGTGGGGAGGGGCCGCGATCTCTGGGTCTGGGGCAGGAGGGAGCAGGCGGTTGTTTTTCTTTACCAGACTTACAGTGGGGAGGGGATGCGGTAATGCCCAGCCTCCAGTCCCTCACTGGCTTAGGCAGCTGCTCAAGAAAGCAGTAGCTTTTTTTTTGGGAGGGCTTGGAAGTAAAGCTGGGGAGAAGGACCTCGGTCCTGTAGGCAGTGGAGTAGTTACTGTGGGGTGAATGTCGTGCATGTCTAAAAGCAAGTGGTGGTGTCAGGAGCGTGGAAGAAGATGCAAAGGCTGCTGCCTCATGTAACGCTGGACTAAATGTTTTTTTATAGAGTAGTGTCTCTGTTAAAAAATACTTGCAGATTATTCTTCCCTGTTGGGAAGGTGTTCTGTTACCTATTACTCATGTAGTGATTTCAGCAGCTGCTGTTGTGGAATAGTAATTAGCTACTGTGATTCTTATTTCTTTCTCCAGTTATATGAAATTCAAAACCTAATTCCAAATGCTGGGGCAAATAAAAATTAATAACTTCTGCTTATTAGTTCCTGAAGGAGATTTTAAGTATGCTTTGATTTTAGTAAAAAATAAAATTTTTAAAAGGAAAACAAGTCTTGTTAGGTTTGATCCCAAGTTTTATCTCAGTAAACTGTGCTATGCTTGCATAAAATGACACTGCACAGAAACAGATGATTACCCTTGTTCTTTTTTATGTTGATAGTAAAATAAAATTTACAGGAGTATTTTCAGGATGCCAGTGCAGAAAGTGTGATCAAAGTTTTTGGCTTGCTTTTCAAAGTCTTGGCAGTTTCCAAGATAGAGAGTGTTATTTTGTGTAAACACTGAAATAAAACAATTAACAGATAAAATTAATTTTTCAGCTTCCAAGAAGAGCAATGTTTTCTATGAGCCAAATAGTGCTGTATCATCTAACAGTACTGAAATCGCTGCTTAGTTCAATTTATGTTTCCGTTTTCCATTTTTCATTGAATTATGTCCAGATGTTTTTGAAATATTCTCTTCTTTATTTTAGGAAGTCCAAAAGCATTCTGTGCACACACTTGTGTTCAGATCTTTGAAGAGAACCCATGATATGTTTGTAGCTGATAATGCCAAGCCTATCCCATTAGATGAAGAAAGGTAAGTGCTGCAATCAGTGAAATTCTGGTAGGACTTCAAGTTTTAAATCGTGGGAGTGATTGCTTCGTGGAACTCAGAAGTACAGGTGTTTCTGAATATTTAGAAGTGTAGCCTTGAGGGGAGAATAAAATATTAGAATTGTAAAGTAAGTTGTAAAAAATACTTTTCTAAAGTATTAAGTTGTATAATAACAATTTAAAACTTGAGGTTTAAATCAGGATTATGTTTTACTCTTCCAACAGTCACAAAGTGAAGATGGCAGTCAAGCTGCGTACAGAGTACGGCTCAGTGCTACACATGCCTACTCTTAAAGAAAACTTAAGAGAGAAAGGAGGCCCAAACTCTGGGGATCCTTATGGACACAAGCAGTATCCTGGAAATCAAGGTTAGTTTGCTCTTAGTGGTATATTTGTCTTTTGTGACAGTCTCCCTGATGTAAAATCTGAAGAATGCAGTCCAGTATTTGCTAGAGATAAAGATGGAAATAATTTTTACACTGGTATTTTTCTTGCTAGGGTCCACAGGAGTTAAGTGATTCAAAACAAGGAATAATATATAATCATATAATAACATATAATCAGTTCTTGTGGCTTGCTTAGGTTTCACACACCCATGATATTTGTGTACTTTAATCTTTTTCCATGAAGAAAGTATCTTTGGCACCGTGTGATTTTTTGTTTTGAGAGAGTCCTTCTTGATAACAAGTGGCATTACCATTTCAAAAATGTCTTTTTACTCTTTATTTTTTAAAAGCTGAGGTAACCATAACAAATAAAATTAATGAAAATCAGAAATGTCTAAGTGTCGTACATTAGAAGTGATTGCTGGTTTCTCCTGCTGTGTATGACCTGCTCTGTTTTCCTTCATTTCCTGGTTGAATGCGTCATTAGCAGTGCAGTACAGAATTTAGTTATTAATATGAAGTTTTGTTGCTCTTTTAGGACAAGAACTTGAGTATTTGATAACAGGTACACATCCATATCCACCTGGGCCCGGTAAGTAAAATTCTGTGAATGTTTGCTAGGGATTTTTGCTTTACTGTCAGAACTAGGCATACTCCATCCTACTAGGAGCAGGCTCTTGTGGCTGTTAAATGTTCTGGGATAGGAGGTACGAGGAGGATTTAGGAATAGATGCCGTATCTTCTCACTAAGAATCAGTGGATGTGAGCTGGCTGTGAGTTGATTGTTTCTATGAGGTATCACCTCTGGTGGTACCATCATAACAAAAATGTCCTAGGAATCCCTTCTCTTGGAGAGTTTACTGAGTCCCACAAATCCCTGATGCCCCCACTGTTGTGGCAGAGCTGCTCTTAATGTTTTGTTGTGAGCAAGAAAGTGCTATTCCAGCTAGAAGGAAGTTGAAAGAAAAGGGGGAATGTGTCTTGCTTTTCATCACCAGAGCAGAAAGGTGTAGGTATCACCACCTTTTTCTGAAAAAGAGTTATTAGAGTCTAAGAGTGTCATTTGGTTTTGTCTATGCCTGAAGGGATTGTGCTTCTGTGTTGTGACATTGGCTGTTGCTAACTGGCACTTTTCACTGATCAGTCCTGCTCTTGTAGCAATTTAGTTTTAGTTGTTTGTCTTTTACTGTGCTTAATTTTATCACAGTCTGCTGAGAAATGTATTATGGCAGAAAGGAGGTTGTAAGGAGGTGGGAGTTGGCCTCTTAAGTGAATAATGACAGGACAAGAGGAAATGGCCTGAAGCTGCACCAGGGGAGGACTGGATATTAGAAAGCATTTCTTTACCAAAAGAGTGGTTGGACAGTGGAACAGGCTGCCCAGGATGGTGGTGGAGCTACCGTTCCTGGAAGTCTCTAAAAGAAATGTAGATATAGTGCTTAGTGACATGATTTAAGCACTGAATGGGTGAATTAGGTTACAGTAGGGGAATTTAGGTTATGGTTGGACTTGATGATCTTCGAGGTCCCTTCCAACCAGGATGATTTTATGATTCTATGATTGATTTGGAAGTTAATAAATGCAAGTGTTCAGTGGACCCTCAGCCATTAAAAAAATGTGCATAGTTGACTCTAGCTGTGGGGAGAAGATTTGCTCACAGAGGTTTCTCCAAGTTCAGTGTTCTTTTAGCAGAATCAAATATGTCACAATTAAAAGTAAGATTTATTTTGATGTTTCTTGTTTTAGCCTACACCTCTCACCCAAACATAGTTTTGTTGTCATCTGCCAGAACTTTGGTTAAGGAAGGAAATGTAGAAATGGGAGTGGAATAAACTTACCAGTGTGCACCAAAACTACACTTTGCAAAGAGTCTTTAATTTTTTTTTAAAGTGATCTCCAGTTCTTAGGATGAGGTTGTAAATTTTAAGTTGTAGTCTGAAATACTCACTTCGGTAGGACTAATGCTTTTGTAATTCTGGCACCAGTGCATGATACCAAGCACCACATAGTGACAGCATAATAAACTGCACTGAAGGACCTAGGTTAGCAAATACTTGTTTGTTTTTTGTTTTTTTCAAGGTGTGGCTCTGACAGCAGATTCTAAGGTCCAGAGGATGCCTAGTGAGTCTGCAGCACAGTCCTTGGCTGTAGCACTTCCTGCTTCTCAGTCCAGGTACTGTGGTGTTTTTCACTAACACATTTTTTTGTTATCTATGGGCATTTCAAGGCAAGACACAAGGGTCAGGATAAAAGATACTTTTGAGTATTTTGAATGTTCTAATTTATAAAATTAGAACGAATAGAGTGGCCAGGCATTGTTTTTATGTACTTTTTTTTTTCTTCAGTGTTGTGAGAGGCAATAGGTAGAAGTTGGAGCAAGGGAAATTCTGGTTTAGGTACAAGATAAAGGTGAGGCACTTTTTTTGAGTGTCCTTTACCTTGAGGTGGTGAGGCCTTGGAATGGTTTATTTAGAGAGGTTGTGGAGTCTTTATCCTTGGAGGTCTACAACACTCAACTGGTTGCATCCATGTGATACCTTATCACTTAGTGAAAGGCAGTCGATTCTCACCCATCAACCATTTTTGTTCAACCTAGGTTGGATGCAAATCGAACAGCTGCTGGTGTGGGTGATATTTACAGGCATGCTGGAATATCTGAGCGTTCGCAGCCTCCTGGGATGTCCGGGGTAAGTTTGTTGCACATCTAGTGTGAGAAGTGCAGAGTGTTCACCAGGTTGCTTCTGGATTCATTGCTGTGTTGTGTGGAGATATCCTGACTGACTAAATTTAGTCAGGGTTGAGATATCAGAGTGACAAGGCTTTAGGTTTTAGAAGAAGAGGTAGATTATAAAGCGTAAGAGTAACTTTCCTTTTAACTTACAGGCTATGGTAGAAGCTGGTGGAAACAAAAATTCTGCATTAATGGCAAAGAAGGCTCCAACCATGCCTAAACCACAGTGGCATCCACCTTGGAAACTGTACAGAGTAAGTTACAAATTTATGACATCACCATGCATATAAAAGTAAATTACTATTTTTTTATCCTATAAAGACCTCAAATTGTTATTTTTCTTATCATTCACAAAAATGAAACAAGAAGTGATCATAACTAAGTTGTATATGCACGCTTCTTAACTGATACTAGAATATGAACATTTTTTATTTGATTTGGAAAATTATTTTGTGAGTATTATTAATTTTACACTTGTTTACATAGGTTTAGTTGTATTGTGATAAATTAGAGTTGAAAAAAATGGCATCAAAATAAAGTCTTGAGAGATTTAAGGTAAAGCAAATGAAAATGCCTACTTGTTAGGAGCACTTTCTTTTGAGACAGACTGTAAATATAATTCAAGTCACTGTACTAATTCTACATGTTTTACTGGAGGCTTGCTGTCAAAATCCTTGCTCAACAGAGCAAAAACTTGTTCAAGCAACTTAGAAGCATAGCTGGAATACCAAATGGGGGTTTCATCTTATCTCTTTTTTTAAATCTACATTTTAGCTGGTCTTCCTAAGCTTGGTTTGAAGTAGTTTGTGAAAATTGGGGATTTAAAATCGGTCAGATAGATTATTTATTAAATTTTTGTTTCCGTATAAATGCCCATTTCTATTCCTAGACCATGAAGAAATCCAAACAGCTGTCTGGAATGCATGTCATTGTGGTCTCATCTGGTTAGAAGAATCCACTTTAGTTTTCCAAAGTATTTCTGCCTTATTAAGAACTTGTTCATCTGAACAAGTTTTAGATCATCTGAAATTACCTGTATGACAGTGCCTGAAATGTGACATCCAGTGAAACCAAATACATTTTGATTTAGCTGTTTGACTTCAGAGAAATGAGAGAAACTGAAAGGTTGCTTTAAGCAAGCCAGGCGTTGGTAGATCTTTTCTTGTGAGATCTTTCTCCAGGATTTTCTGTAATTGTTCTTCAACCACTATTGTATAAGCAATATACAGCAGTAGCAGGAACTTGTGCTTAAATAGAATATTTTTCTGCCAAGCATCGTTGAGCCTGAGTGTTGTTGACTCTCAAAGGATTTGAAAAAGTTGCCCATAGGAGCAGAATCTTTCTGTACTGCAAGTTCCCCAAGTCTAGCCTATGACACATGAATTTCCAGTAGTCTCTTCATTTAACTGAAGTATAAATCAGGCTCTCCAGAACTAATTTCATGTTTAACTTTTTGGGAGGTGTGCATTTCTTGGTCAATACTAACAAATTCCGGTGTTGGAGAACGAAAATTATATCGACAGTTGTATGTATTACTTTAGATTTAGGAAAGTTTTTGTTTTTTCTCAAGGTTATCAGTGGTCACCTGGGTTGGGTGAGATGCATTGCAGTAGAACCAGGAAATCAGTGGTTTGTTACTGGCTCTGCTGACAGAACTATAAAGGTAAGAGGCTGGAAAAGGTCACTGACAGTTTGTTGGGGGTGTTTTTTGTGTTCTCATTTAGGAAAGTCTTCAGCCCTTGGAAACACGTTCTTGGCTACTGCTTGCAGAATAATGAACTGTGGAACATTTTTCCTTACCTAGTTGTAAAGGATTTGTGGAGTATTACTTCTTGAGATTTCTCATATTACATGGTAGCAGCTGGGAAGCAAACCTTGGTGTTACTGTTTTTAATTTAAAATTCAGCAGAGTTAACTACATTTGGGCTGTTTACCGAGACTACTAATGTGTAGCTTTTAGTTTTTTACCTCAAAATGCCTATTTTGATGCAGATATGGGACCTTGCTAGTGGGAAATTGAAATTGTCTTTGACGGGACACATCAGTACTGTACGAGGGGTGATAGTAAGTGCAAGAAGTCCATACCTCTTTTCTTGTGGAGAAGACAAGCAAGTGAAATGCTGGGATCTTGAATACAATAAGGTAAGCTGTAGTTGCTTTAATTGGAATTAATTGGTGGTGGCTAATATAAAAATCAAAACATTGAGACTATTTTTTCAAATATCCAATTATTGTGTGTGCATTTTTATTCATCTAGGTTATCAGACATTACCATGGTCATCTAAGTGCTGTCTATGGTTTAGATTTGCATCCCACAATAGATGTCTTGGTAACATGCAGCAGAGATTCAACAGCACGAGTAAGTATAGCATTGTTATGTTTGTACCTCTTGATATGTTGCTGTGCTTCAACACGTTCCATTTGTGAAGTGAATATTTACCAAAAGTTAACATGAATAAAGATGAAAATACTAAAATTGTGTTAAATGTCTTCTATAGCTGATAAAAACTGAAGCCCAAATAGACAAAAATGCAGTGTTACTTCAGAAGGATTTTTTATTTCTTAACTTAGTTGATAGAATTCATAGTATATGTAGGATCACTTTGTGTCATTTAGAAGATGATATGACTTTATGGTAACTTCAAGTTATCTATGTGTCTGGAAGTTCAGTGGCAGGGTCCCCACTGCCCTTGAAATTTACCAGCTGAGGCAGTTGTGATTGTTTAATGAAAAAAAACAACCTAAATATCATTGCTTAATCTGTAGAACTATGGCAAGGAATACATGTGATCAATGGCAGTGCCTAAATTGTATTGAGTATGTACCTGTCACTTCTGTGACTTATTTCCTGTGACTTCACAGATTTGGGATGTGAGGACAAAAGCCAGCGTGCACACGCTGTCGGGACACACAAACGCGGTAGCGACAGTGAAATGCCAAGCTGCAGAACCACAGATTATTACAGGTATAGTGGGCACGGTTTCACAAGTAACGTGATTGAAAAACGTTATCGTGAACATATGATTAGTTTTCAGTAATTGTGAATTTCATAATTTTACCTTTGTTAATTTATTAAATTTCTCTTATTTTTCTGTTGAAAATGGGCGGTGCAATGGTTATCTCATGCTATTAATGGTATGTTTAAGTAATACAGCTGTGCATTGTTGGAATCTTTTTCTGTGCTTCTGTGTTTATATTATTTGTTGTCATATGTACTGTGACTTCATTTTCTGTGATATTTCACAGTTCCTTCCAATCCACTTAAGAAGTGTCTAGTGGTTAAATATAAAGTTCATCTTCTTCCCCATTATGTCAAATTTCAGTCTTATTTTGTAACTATTTGGGTCTCCTTGAATTTCAAACTGCTTAAAAAGACTGCTAAAACCCAGCATCTTTCTTGTGTGAGGTAGCCACTAGTATCATGTTTTTGTAACAAACATTAACAATGTCTTTGTCTCACAAAAGAAGTTTTGGCTGCCTTAAAAAAATAATAATTATTAAATAATAAATATTATGGTTTCTACTACTTTGTATTTTCTTTTTCTTGCAGGTAGTCATGATACTACCATACGGCTCTGGGATTTGGTGGCAGGAAAAACCCGTGTTACTTTAACAAATCACAAAAAATCTGTAAGAGCAGTAGTGCTACATCCAAGACAGTAAGTTTTCCTCATTCTTTTACACTTACACAATGGTGGCAGAAAGCCAATGTGAGTGATGATTTGGGCATAATAATGTGAAAAACTAATGAGCTTAAAATGCTGTAAAAGTGTACATATCTGTTCTCAAATACTTCTACTACACTGATTGTGCTGTCCAGCCATTAACACTGGTGTACATTAGCAATCCTGAGAATTATTTTTATCCCACAGAATTTATTATGTATGTGCCTTTGATGCAGTCCTTGAGAAACTAGTGACATTGCCTTTTTAAGTCTAATAATAAATATGTAGCTGAATGATTGTTAGCAGAAAGTGAAGTAATGAATGTAAAGTGGCACATGTGTAAATAATGCTGAAGGAGACTGACTAATGCAAAAGCATCTTTTTGAATGTCGTTGACTGCACAAGACATTTCAATCTAACTGACCTTAAACTTCTTGTGAGTATTTAATCTTCAAAGAGGGTGTTTTTGGAAGTACTCTGAAATTAGTTGCTATATTGCAGTTGTCTCTTCAGATAAATACCCATTTGAACAATGGAGAAAAGGAATTCACGTAGAACTGTAGTACTTCTGTACCTTCAATATTTGAAGATTAAATCCTGTTAACGCAGAAATTTGGAATCTTTTATATGAATCAGTTCTGATCCAATCTGTGTGTCTGAAAATTTGTAAAAATCTCATGTTATGCCTTCTAGCTGTAGCAGAGAAAGACCCCAGTTTGAATTATATTCTGCAAAAAAAAATCTGGTTTCAGATTCATTCATCATACTTCTTTGAAAAAAAAATTAGTGTTTTATTGAGAAGCAGAAACTGTCAAAATACTATTTTTTTTGTATTTCAGTTTTTTAATATTTCAGTATTTTTTTCCAAATCTATTTTGTTACTGAAGAATCTTCTAAATAGACAGAAAATTGCTTAGTCGTTGTGGCAACTGCATTTCCTACAGGCTTTGTATGTGCTGCCCAAATTACCTTATCTGCTTCCACATGTTAAAATGATGGAACTGACTATTTTAGGGTAACTCAGTAAAACAAGTTTTCTTTTATAGTTGACTTTTTTGCAGTGCTTTATCCTTAGTTGTGTAGTTTTAGAGGACAAGCCAATATTTTTTTTTCCTGGTATCTTTGCTGATGATGCCCTTATACCTGAAAATTTGCTGGAATAACAACTGACAATAATGTAACGTGCATTTTTAATATTTGCACATTAACATCCTCTATGGCAAAGGATTTGTAAAGGTCAGGTAATCTATGGAACAGAAAGGAAATGTGGATAAGTATTTCATGCGTTAATAAAATTGTTTCATTTTATGCAAAGTGTCAGAAAAGCATTAGTATTAAGTAACTTTTCAAAGAAAAGCCTTTTGTATTAAGTAACTTCACAACTAGCATTTAACGGTACTTTCAATAAAGGATGGCTTTTTATCCCTACTTTAATATACTGTGCTTATTTTCTTTCAGTTACACATTTGCATCTGGTTCTCCAGATAATATTAAACAGTGGAAATTCCCAGATGGAAATTTCATTCAGAACCTTTCTGGGCACAATGCTATCATCAACACACTGGCTGTGAATTCTGATGGTGTTCTGGTCTCAGGAGGTAAAATGAGAAATTTTTTTTTTTTTTTTATTTCCATTCTCCCCCTCTACTCTGCCCTTGTGAGGCCACATCTGGAATACTGCATCCAGTTCTGGGCTCCACAGTTCAAGATGGACAGGGAACTACTAGAGAGTCCCAACGGAGGACAACAAAGATGATTGGGGAACTGGAGCATCTCCCCTATGGGGAAAGGCTGAGAGAGCTGAGACTCTTCAGTCTCAAGAAGAGAAGATGGAGGGGAGACCTTATTAATGCCTAGAAGTGTGTAAAGGTTGGGCGGAAAGAGGATGGAGCTAGAGTCTCCCTTTAAATACCAGGAAAAACTTCTTTACAGTGAGGACGACAGAGCACTGGAACAGGATGCCCAGGGTAGTTGTGGAGTCCCCTTCTCTCGAGATATCCTAGACCCACCTGGATGCAGTCCTGAGTAAAGTGCTCTAGAGGATCCTGCTTTGGCAGGAGAGTTGTACTAGATGATCTCTATACATCCCTTCCAATTCTAACAATTTGGCGATTCTGTGATTTTCCTCTCCTGCGTGTATGTATGGCTGGAGGTTCTTAGACAAAAGTGCTTGCTGAGCTCTTGTTTATCTGTGCCTGTAAGCCTGCTGCAGCATACAATTTCATTTCAGACCAGTAGGGCCACTTTTATTTTCCTGGATGTTACTGAGCTGCATGCACAAAAGTGAGTTTGAAAAGACTTTTCAGATTGCTGCGAATACTCTGTAGCTGATACTGCTAGCAGTAAGACTGGTAGTGGTTTAAACTGGATTTGAAATAGAACCTCTGCAAACATTACGCCGATGTCCCATTACAGATTCCCTAATGTTTGTCTTCTGTTGGGTAGGATTATACCTCTTTCTTTGGTTTTAGTGATGGTACTAAACAGGGAGCTTGATATTCAGAATGCCAATCCTTACTTTGCTTTCAAAGTAGCTTGCTGTAATTGCCGTGTGATGTGGTGTATCACCTCTAAGGTTTATCTAATGCAAAACTGGAGGAGATTCTGAGGAAGCTTCCATCAGCCTTCTAAAACAAGATCAGCCTTTCCTAACTAAGAAGGAAAACAGTAGAAAATGGGAACCTTGTAGGGTGTACTGAGTTGTTGTACATTAATGTTATAGCTGATGTATTCCTGATGCATTGGTTAGTTGTTCATTATAACCTTTTTAGAAAATGGATATAAATTACCTGGTTAAAATACTAAGGATGCTTGCTTGTTTGTTTGTTTTAGCTGATAATGGTACTATGCATCTTTGGGATTGGAGAACTGGATACAATTTCCAGAGAGTACATGCAGCTGTACAGCCAGGCTCTTTGGACAGTGAATCTGGAATATTTGCTTGTGTTTTTGACCAGTCAGAAAGCAGATTGCTGACTGCTGAAGCTGATAAAACCATCAAAGTATACAAAGAAGATGATACTGCGGTATGTCGGAGTGTCTTTTTAATGTATTGTCATGAAGTCAACAGATTTCAAGGAAGTCTTACTTGTATCATTGAGATGTGCACAGTCTTTGTAGAGCATTTGATTGAAGTTTGAAAGCAATGTGTACATAATCATGTTAGGAGGACAGCATCTAGTTTATGCACTCAGGTCCTTCAACTCTTCTGCTAAAGTCCTTTGTGACCAGTTTGGAGAAATCTTAATACAGTAATATTCATTGAATTTTGAAGCCAGTAGGGGAGGGTGTACAGTTGTATGCTCTAAAACACAAGAATCAGCAAAAATACTTATACTTCTGTGTATGATATAGGTTAATTATTTGCCGTGACAATTTTTAGGATCCAGAGGAAATAGCTTATTCTCAAATCTGAATCCATTTACTAATACAGACAGTAGCTTAATGTGTATTTTGTCAAGGTATGTCTGCAATGTAAAGAATATAAGGATTTGTAGTAAATACTAGGATTTTTGCATTGAATTAAGACTTGGAGCAACTCTTAGATATAAAGGAATAAGGAATGTTTTATCCATTTTGCTATTGGGTGAACTGTAGGGTGTGTGGTACCTACCGATACTGAGGTAGATATTGCTGGAAGCACTGTCTCTAGAATACCTGTTTCTGTGCTTTGATCACTACACTGTTGTTTCTGAAGTGCCATTGCCAACCTGATTTTTGTCCTTGTTGCAAGGAAAAAACTGAAAAAATCTCATCAGGTACTTCACACAATGAAATGATAAAAAATTGTATTTGAATAAATTGCGTAGTACATTAGCTTATTACAATTTAAAAGATTAAATAGAGTATATATACTATGTGAGTAACATTTTGAACTGAATCCTAATTATGGGTGAATTGCAAGTTAAAATAAACCTTAAAACATGTTTTGTTTTTTTTCCCTTTAGACTGAAGAAACTCATCCTATCAGCTGGAAACCAGAAATTATCAAGAGAAAGCGATTTTAGTGCAGCAACACATTTACACTGTAATTTTGTTTTGGCTTTCCTGAGAGCATTCAGTCACATTTTGTTCTGCCTAGAACAGCAGAGCAGGAAGTCAGCTAAGTCACTGTTATTTCAACATTTTTTGTAATAAATTTTATTTCTCTTCCCTTTTGTCTTTTTTTGGTGTGATCCCAGTAAACTGGTTGCAGCTGTTAAAATTCTTTGTGGAGCATGTATATGCCATGAAAAGGACAGATAGGCAGGTGCTTAATTTTTTGTACGAATCTATTGTGTAAGTCTAAAAATATTTTGGTGAGCCAGGTTTTCTGAAAGACCCTTGGTTGACTCCAAAAATTTTTTGTGTATTTATGCATAGAAGCCATCTAGGGAACTTCTTGAGCTATGCTTTTGGATTTTAGACCAGTATTGTTTGTTGTACATATGTTAAGGATATACTGTTATTGAACAGTATATACAATAAATTACAGACTAATAGAATGATCAAGAAAGAAGCAGAAAAATATAATAATGTTGTTTGCTTTATAAACACAGCCAGTGAACATTGCCAGTGCTGTGTTATTGAATGAAATGGATCGTCCAAGTGTTCATTTCCCTAGGAAGGGTTTCATATTCAACTCCTCATGTTCACTCATTTCAGAGTGGGCCTTCTATAACAAAGACCACTGTCAAGACATGTTGTTCGCAGTCACCAGAGGGTTAGGACCAGTTGACTTTTTGTAAGTCACCTGCTGGGTTTGGTTTGGTTTTTTTTCAGTTATACAAAGCATGTATGATGATAGAATATAGCAAAATTTTAAAACAGAACTCTTAAGAGGAAAAGTTGTTAAGTCATTCCAGCCTTAATTTTACATGTTGGTGTGTCTCCCCATGATCTTATGAAGGAATTTAAAAATAAAAAAATGCTACTGAACGGTATTTAGAGTAAATATGTAAGCCTCATTACTACAGCTGTGATGTCTGTGCTGCTGTAAAGCCATTGCCCTTCATGGGCAGAGAAAAGCATTGTCATCAAGCTGTTCCCTTATTGGCAGCCCCGTGAGCAGTGTTAATAACTGCAGTGGCAAGTTCTGTGCTGGTAGATGCTAAGGATTGCTCAGTGGCAACAGCGTAGATAGTGAGCAGTTCACAATCATTATTTCTGTTCTGTGTGACTTATTTCAAATCTGGGATTTATGCTAGAGAAGTGACACCGGCAGTGGAACTTACAAAAAGCTAGTAAAAATAAGTGCTGTTATGAGAGTTTTTGTTTTGTCATTTATGATGCACAGGAGGTCTTGTATTTATCATTTAAATGTTTGACAAAGCCCTTTTAAAGGGCAGGGAATATTTGGTGTTTACAAGTTGGATTAAACATCAGAAAAAAATCAAAGTATCATCCAAATTATCCAAATAAAATACCACATTCTGAGATTCTGTCATTCTAATTTGTGTAACGGGGAAAAAGACAGGTTGTGGCTTATGCGTAGTTTATGCTGCTGCTAGTGCTTCATTCCAGAAATCAATGAAGTATTTGTGTTACACAGAATTTTCTTGCTCACAGTGAAATCCTCTGTAGGAAACCAGAGCAGAGAGGAATAGCTTCCTTGGAAAAGGATGGGATTGTTGTGGGTTTTTTGTTTGTTTTGTTTCTTACGTTTTTTCTTAGATGCATCTTCTATTTCTTTTGATAATTTGGAATTAGGAAGGGAAAATGAGAGGTTTTGGCTCACCGTTCTAGCACATGTTCTCTGTCCTGGCACTTTCCTTTAAAAACTGAGTTTATTCCACTGTTTAATGCTTCAAAGAGAGATCGGAAAGTCTTCTGCAGAACTTGTTTCCTCCCTGGATTTCTGGAGGAATCTGCTAGCATGTGGCAGTGGTTGCCAGGGCATTCTTTTTGTGCCCAGATTTGGATTGCAAATTAAAGGCTATGCACTGTTATTTGGAATAATACGTTTCTTTTTGGTCTTTATAATGTGCTATCCAAGTTTTACGTCTGATTTAATTTTTATATTATACTCTAACATTTTATTTGCATGTTCATTTCCTTCCCAGCAGTTTTTTCTTCCACTTGGCAGTAATGTGAATATCATCACATGTACTTCTGCAAGTATTATTTATGACACATCAAGATTATCAGATTTCATTTAAGAGCTTCTTTAGTGCAAAATAAGCCCAGATAGTGAGTTATGGCACACATGTATTTGATTGTGTAGGATACAAAGTGGTACCTTAGTTTTCTCCATTTAAGTTGTAAGGTGAAATGAAAGAGAAGGGTCTGATCCACTACAAGTGTTTTATGTGCTTCTGGAAAGTGTCACCCTGTATGTAAGTTAAAGTAATACTGAACATGAGTCTAATCTCAGAAAATAATTATTTTCATTTTATTTCATAAAGTTTGATACTGTCTTCTGTATATGATCAAATCATACATGTTTGTTTGATGCTGTAGATAATTGCAGAGAAGAAAATGGGGTTTTGTTTGTAACATAATTTTAAAAAGTGAAATTGGTAAAAATGATAAAATTAAGGTTACTCTTTGCTGTATACTAAAGCATACAATGTAAGCTATGCAGCTAGAGTGCTGTCACTTGCTGACAGCATGAAACTTGTGCAGAAGTGTCTTTGACAACTGAAAGGCTTACAGAAGTTAATCTTCAATAGCCAATTTATTTTTAGTCCTGTTAGATAAGAACTGAATTGCTATGCTTGATCTAAGTGACAGCGATTTAGCCATCAATAAAACCTTCAGTACAATATGATTTCATGTCTTTTTATTTCTGTTTTGGGTTTTGTAATAAGAACAACAAAAATTAACTAAATATATATTGAAAGTTAATTTAGGTTTAAAATTTATTACTGTTTCCCATACTACAGTAACAAATATTTTTGCAGATCACCTGTAGTGAAGAGAGAAAGTACTGATGGTTATTTTATTAAGAGCTTCCTCTTTGCTTGAAGAAATTAGCAAAACAGATGCAGAATTCATTAATTTTCTCTAAAGCGTTTAAAAAAAAACTAAACCTCTCTGGAGTTAAGCTTGAGGTCTAGGCCAAGTTCTGGATGTGAGCTGTGTGAGTGAAAAAAAGCATAGAGTTAAACTAATTTTGGTGTGTCTTACTAGGAGCAAATTAAAGGTATTTCTGTCTATGACTGAAAGTTTGGTCACAATGAAATCAATGGGAGTTCTGTCAATGATTTTTGAAGTCAAGTTTCACTGTTTTGTTTTTTTTCCTCGAGTTTAGGACTCACTCTGGCACAACATTTATGTAAGTATCCACAGAAGATGATGAGTTTTTGTGCACCAGATACATAATTCTTTTTTGATGAGGCTTCTAAATTTATATTGGTGCACCTAAGAAAATGGCGAGGATTTGGAAATGAATGCCAGTAAGTCTGATCAACTGAAAAAGGTCTACCTGCAATTTTGTTCTATAAATTTTAACTCTAGATTAGCAGGCCTAGAAACTAGCATAAATTACTTCCTATGGAAGCTGTTCTTTAAGCAGAATATGCAGTTGGTGAATCACTTAAGTCCCTTGAAATCAAACAGGTCTGCTGAAATGAGCTTGAAGGCTGCATGAAGAGAGAGAAGCTTTTTGACTTGTTTTTGTCTGTAGATCAAAAACTTGGCAGATGGGGAACTACAGATTAGGTAAAGCTTGCCACTTTGTGAGACTCCAGTGATGTTTCTTTAATGGCAGCAGCTCAGAATGAGGTTTCTGGCTATTTACGTCTTGAAGCCTTAGGAGATTAGTTTTGTGTTTAGTAGGCCAGAAATTCCTATTCTACATGTTGCTGCAAAACATCAGTCAGATATATTTAACAATATATGAAAAACTCTATACGATTTACTCTAGGTGGGAACTGCAGAGTTTCTAGATGTGGACGCTTTTTTTTTTTTTCCAAATGGTATATTGAAAATCTTTTAAAAGTTTTTCACTTCAGGAATTTGCAGAATCAACCCTTAGGTGTTACTGTTTTCCTATTGCAGCTTGTATTGAAACTGTATAGTATTGGCTTTGTAAGTGTTTAGTTGGGAACCTTTAAGTCAGCAACATGATCATTTCCTTCTGGTGCATGTTATGGCTAGGCTTTTGTTAACCTTTCTTTAGATTTATTTTGTTTCGTTTTGAATATGACAACTACATAAGCCCCAAATGTCTATCTAAGGCATGGATTAATTTATGCACTTATCTGCAAATTAGACCTCAACATTATAAACAATGATTTAGCTAAATGTTTGTGTCATCCAGGTAAGGAAGACTGAAATCAGTGACAGGAAAACTACCGTTGAAAAGAAGATATCTTAAGTTTGCACAGGCTTGGGAAAACTGTTGTTTTGTTTTTCTTTCCTTGAAACCAACACACCTTACACTTGTGTTTGAGAAGTGCAGATAATGCATGTAAAACACCCTTATGATAACTCCACATACTTTGACACATGAAGAACTGCAGAGCAATGTGGAGTGACAAGTCTGGAGGGGTTTGCTGCTGCAGTGGGATTTTTATGGAGGAAGCACTTGCAAGTATCATTCTAAACAAGGCTTAAGAGTAAAGTGTGAAGAATGAAGCCAAAGAACAGCGTAAGAAGATAGTGAGGCTGATTTTACAACTGACTGAACGTAAGGATTACCTTACAGCACAGTCTGCTTCATTCTGACAGGCAAATCATGAGCTGTGGAATGAGACATGACTTTATAGTGTGGATTGTCATGCTGACAGGATGCATTGCTGTTGGGAGACTATTATGTGATAAATAAGGGTGTAGCTTGTACAATCTGAACAACGTTTGTGCTGCATCCAACAGCATTTTTTTATATACTAGGAAAAGAAAACACTAATCTTAACATGACATAACTATTTCCAATTAAATCTCCTTGACAAGCAAGCTTCCTGCATTGACAACTAAAGATCTGCTCTCAATAAAGTAACAATATAGAGAATGAATAGAAAAATTCCATACAAAAATTTTAGCATGGCTTCAGTTGCCAGATGAGTCAAATTTCATGTGCTGTAAGTATATTAATTCTTTCCTGCTCATTCCAATTCTTTTCTTTCCATGCAACATGGTAATGAACTTGCTTCTTTCAAAGAAAGCTTGGCAGTACAAACCCACCATAATCAATCAGTTCTGCTAATGACTTTGTTCTATTTTGGAACTAAAAATCCCACTGAATGAGTTTTATTATTCCATGTTGATCTAAATCATTGTTTAACAGGAAATTCAAAAGTAACCAGCGAGTCAAACTCATCATGGTAGCTAAGTCAAGTTATAGATAAAAATGTTGCTAATTAAAATGTATGTAGCGAAATGCAGTGTATTTCTCTTCCTAAGCAAACCCATATTTTTATTTGTAAGCAAGGTTGTAAATGTCCTTTAATTACCTAAGGGGAAAGAAAACTACTGGTGTTAGCCAGTTTCCTAGTGGTATTGATCCATGCAGTTGCCAGGTCAGTTATTCTCCAGTCATTAAAATAGGATGGCTTAAAATGGCACGGTGTGTTTCAGACTTTCATACCCTGAAGAAAATGTCCACATGCTTTCCAGTAACACAGCCCTGAGGTCTATAGGAGTGCATTTTTTAAAGTAACCTTCTCTCACACAAGTTTCAATTTCTCCTTGATTTTTTTTTTTTTTTTTTTTAGGCAACTGAGGCCTTTTATGAGGAAAACACTGCTAAGAAATTGGAAGCTATTTCCAGCCTGATTAATTATGACCTGGTAACTCCTTTCTTTTCTTCCTTTTCCCCAAACTTACCCTGGCCTTCTTCCATCAACAGCATCCCCATGGAGCCTGTGTGATCCCTAGCTGTTCTGTACACATGGTCCAGGCGCGGAGTGCAATGCTATGGATTCCTCTTCCAGGTTCCCCTGTGGCTCTGCCTCACTGCATCAAACATGGTGACTGGACTATGCAGTGGGAGCATTTTGTGGTGGGAAGTTTTTTCTTGGAGACAGGAAAATACAGACTTGATAAAAATCTTATTTTCTCTCCTGATAGGCAACCTGATGTTTACAGATTTTTCCCTCCGTGCTCCCAGTTCTCACCTCAGGAGTGATCCTTCTAGTGATACACTACACTGCGTGTAAAATGCTCTGGTGGTTGCTAAAAGTGCCCCACACTGGTTTTAGTAACAAAATCTGACAACTTTCACTTTCTTGGCAGAAAAAAAGCAAGTGGCAAAGCCTAAGACTGAATGGGACACACACCAAGGAAACCTAAACCAAAGTTAGAAAGATGTTGAAGTAAATCATACCCATGGGCTTTTTCTCTGTAACCTCCTGTTTTGCTTAGCATCATGCTCAGTAACAGTTTATTAGCCTCAGCTTACTCTAGGGTAAGTTGAGACTGTCCTGACAAATGCTTCGTATTTGTGAAGCTGAGCCAGGGGAAGATGTAGACGAATGCAAGAATCTGCTAGTGAAAGGCTGTTGTCCTTGTGATGGGAAAATATCTAGCTTCTCTCTTGAGTGTTCCACATAGTGCTCTTTAGTAGTGCTAGCTTCTTAAACTACATAAATATCAATGCTATCAATAGTGTAGGAAAGAGATCTATTATTTCAGGTAATACAGGTCTTAAAATCGTGGACAGAACTCTAAACTGTCTTAAAATGTGTCCTTGGGAATAACCCAGGACATATCAATAACATGGTATATTTTACCATTTAAAAATTTGCATACAAAAAGCCACTATCCATAATGGTGAGAGTGAGGAAATAAGAGAAATTTCTGCACTTCAGAATATTGTCTCCATCCATGTCTTAAAAAAGAAAAGTCTGAATGTTGTTCTGCTCAAAGAGGAAACCAAAGGACTTGTGGGATGGGTGTGGGTGTGTGTAGAAAGTGAATGGCCAGAGCAGAAATGTCCTCCTGCAGTTCTATAAATGTATGCCTTACACCCTGTTTATACCAAAGCAGTTCATTGACATAACTGTAATGATAATGGGTATCTATGCAGCAGGGCATGTTGGACATGAAAAACAAAACTGGTGATTATCTGTGGGAGACACCTTCCAGTTAACCACCAGGAGCCAGCACATTTTAAAATACCACAGCTGTTGTCATTCATATCTCAGGCCAATACTGTGTTCACACTGTCCCAGTTTTAAGACACATCAGTTCACACATTTTTTAACATGGTGTGTTTCTCTGGTGTAGACAGGGCTGAAGTAACATGTGGTGCAATTTAGAAATCTTCCCATGTGGACAACATGCTTTGCTAAGATCAGGAAACCTCATACTCTTTCATCTTCTCTTTCCCATGGTTTCTGTTGAAAGATTTTCCTGTACATTCTCACATGGAGTTAATGTAAAGTCACTTTTCTTCTTGATTAGAAGGGGAACAAAATAGTATTAAGTAAGCAAGGGGAAAATTAGTATTCCCTGAGACTTTACCTGGGAAAGATTAAAAAGTATTAGTTTCACTTTTTGTTGGTAAGCAGTTATAAAGTAGATATACTCAGATAAGCCCCTCACAAAAATGTGTTTGATGTCTTAGCTTTTTTAATTCATTTTCAGTGTCAACAGATTTCCTTAGGCTGCTGTGATTTTCCCCTATGCTGAGGATGATAGGGACACTGCTACATCAGCGTGAGATGCTGCTTTCCTCACTCCTGGGTGCATCATGTCCTCTCTCATCCCCAGCCTGACCCTCCCAGAGGGGGTGGGAAGTAGTGGCTGGAAGCACAGCAGCTATCATCTCCCAACCCTGAGCTCTGCCCTTTCCTCTGCTGGTGCCCAAATGCTGTTTCTCTCCTGTTCATTCACGAGCAGCATAAAAGGATAATTTATTTCTCTCCTATGTACCAGAGACCATCAGGGAGATGGGTGTGCTACAGGGAAAGAAGGAATGGTTTTTGTTTTTTCCTTTGGTGCTTAGAGTGAGATCACCTGCTGGAAACACTAGAGCTGTGTTTATAGGGTCATATCTTCTAAAATTCATTGCAGAGTTTCTAGAAATATGAACTATAAAGTGCTCTGCTGACAATTTTGCTATTTCCCCTGTCAGAAAGCATCAAAACAATAAAAATATTGTTAGTGATCTATCATTTGCCACAATAAGCACTGAGTGTGGACTTGGCATTTTCATGTGCTTTCCTCTGAAGATTCTGATGTCGTTTTTTGCCTTTGAAATGGAACTTGGTAATACTGGTGATTCACTCTCTTGGGTTTACAAATTTTGTTTGGTGAGATCAGTGCAGTTCAGGGAAAAGAGACTCTACAGCTGAACATATAACACAGCTGGCTTTGCTTACTGCCTGCAGCAATCATCGTCCTTAGCAAACATGCAGCCTGAGTAGTAACTGAGATAGCACCACGGCATCCTGCTGCTTAAGCTGTGACTGCAGGACTGTATGACTGCATAACTGCAAATCTTGTTCTTTACAAATTGCATTATCTCTGGTGATTGTTAGGATGGTTTTACATCTAGGCTGCTGGTCCAAAATGCTAGTGTTGAAATATTTTAGCTGTTCAAAAACTTTCCCCCATAGGGCTGAGGGTGGTCTAACCCCTCATGGTACTGGGGGCTGTCTTCCATTTTGGAGGTTTCCTCCCAAGTGCAGAGGTAGGTCCTGCCTGTGTTGCTCCATGTGTGTCCTCACCTTATCTCCCTTTCCTAGGGACAAGTGACAGCAGCTTTGGCAGTGTGGTGGCAACTACATGGAACTGTGCCCATCTGCTCAAGCTGTTTGCTGCCCCATCATCCATTCACTCTCCCTTCTGGGAAAGTAGTAGCATGCTAAATGAAATGCCAGATCTAGCCAGGCCACTGCTTTGGCCTGTGCTGCCAAACAGTTGGGGAGCAGAGCTTCACCAAGCACCTGGGAGTGACACTCTGTGGTCACCAAACTCCCAAAGTGCTGCTGATGGGCACTATGTCAGACTTGCACTGCTTCTTCAGGACTCTAGGACTGAAATCCTGGAATTTTCAAAATTTCCCAAGGTCAGTTCTGGCTCCAGTGAGATGCAGAGACATAACTGGCTGTGGCTGATGTTTGTAATAGCACAGGTTCCACTTAAAAAGCCCAGCCCAATCTCACTTCAAAAATCTTCACACCAAACTTAGCATGCTCTGCAATTTAACCAACTACTTTACATTGAGCTAGAAAAATAAAGCATATGCATGTTCTAGAGGAAAAAAATTTGGGCAGCTAAGTTTGTGGCTCCTATTTCACCTTCTTCTCATTTTAAATTAAGCATCAGGACAGCAATGCTGTGAGTTGCAGTGTGTGTGGCAATTCTTGCTACTGCATGCCATAACGCGAGGAGAAGAGGAAGTGTTGCTTGTATATTTTCTGCTCTGAAGTCTTCTTTGCCTTGCCAAAATCTCTTCATTGGCATTTTCTCCCTATCTGGCTCAGTGGTGCCATGCATTTGTTTTCCATTAGTTGCCTCAGTTAATATGACAAATTTTTCTTCTTATTATTTAATATTATATTTTAAATAAAAAAACCAACACATCCCTTCCATGGTCTGATAAACTGTTGGAAGAGCATTTGCTGTCTTTGCCTCCTGCTCTTCTTTTCACTCATTTCCCTTCTTTTTTTCCTTTGTTTCATTCCTTTCTTTGAGCTGGTCTTGCTGAGCTGCATGCCATGTTTAATGTGTTTTCATGTATGTTGTGCTGCACACAAACTGTGAGAAAGAGGTTTGCTGTTTCCTCTCACTGTAAGCCCAAGTCTGCCATGTACTCTCACAGGGAGAGCCCAGCTGACCTGTGTGCTGTGAAGTGGATGCTGGAGGTACTAGGCATAAGAGGATGATGGGTAAAAAGAGCAACCAGTGGTTAAGAAGCAGCATTATAACCTTTTAAGTATCTATCTCGATTGGTTGCCTAGCTCACTTCCCATCTATCTCTGTATTGTCCACATCTGTTCTGGGGTTTTGCTCCTTTAGAAGAAGGAAAGAAAAATAAATCTGAGTGCACAAGAGAATTAGTATTGAGAAATATCATGGAAGTGAGATTTTTCATATGCTGTGTGTCCTATAAACCCACCGCAGAAGCAGGACCATAGGATCAAACTTTCTGAATTCCATACTATAAAGCTTCCTCTATCAAGCCCTTAATTTTACCTCTTTCCCCCTTTGCAAAGATTTAACCCAACAGGTAAGTCTTGTGTCATAGCCTAAAGATCAATAAATCCACCCAACATACACCTGTGGGTAAATTTAAAATTTACATTGTTCTCATGGCTGCATTTTCTAAAATATCTTTTCTCTGCCAGTACTTTTGGTCATAAGCCCTTTGCAGCAAATTCTGCAGTTGTATTTGTGCCTTGAAGCTGTACTAGTAATAACAGGGGAGTTGTTTTCCACCATACTGAGTGATTTCATTTTTCATTTTCTAAGTATATTCAGTTACAATTGGTTAATACTAATTGAGGTGAGGCAGATGGAAAGGGTAAGCTAGGTGTGCTGAGATGGGTTGTTTTCTTTCCTCTTAAAATGTTCTAACAGCATTAATGTACCACTTCTTTCTTTCATGTCCTTCCCCAGCCAGAAAGCAATGAACTGAGGGATAAATATTTGTTTCTCAAAACACCTGTTTAAATTTCCAGTTAGAACCATTTTCTAATTTTTTTGCCCTCACCTTTACTCTGAATTTCTTCAAAGAGGGAAAAATCCCCAAGCTGATATACTAGCCCAAGCATTTTTTCTTTCTAACAGAGAGGTCAAGTAATGTAAAGTGGCCTCTGACCTTAGGCATAAGAAAACTTCCCCATCGAACAGCTGCTTTAGATCTAAGTTTTGAAGAGGGAATTGCATCTCCCAGTGCTCTGGTGAAGCTTTTTAATACCTGCATAGATATGCATGGGGAAAGCCAGCCAGGAGTTCACAGAGGAGTAATGATAGGAAATGGAAGTCTCCCAAGAGAGAATCTTAATCTTTCTCCTTTCCAAAAAGATACTTACTTTCCCAGTAATATCCTTCTCCTGGGGAGCTGCTCCCTTGTTATATGCAACAGTCTGATGTCCTTAGATTATCTCACATTACTGCCCATGACCTGGGTGCACAAAAGAATGGGCTGCAGTCCCCTGGTTGTCACTCCTGCACCTGCCTGGCTGCAGTGCCCTGGATGGGGGCAGCTGCTGGCAGGAGCCTGCCTGTGTCCCTGCCCATTGCAATTCACCATCTGGTTCATTAGTACAAATTCAGGTAGTTAAGATTAACTCTGGGGAGTGTGAACTGGAGCAGATGAGATGCTGGCCTGGGTCTTGTCCTGCGGCTGTGGGGTAGCGACCTGTGCAGAGGAACAGCAGGGACTGGGGAGAGGTAAGTTGTAGGCTGCTGCCATAGTGGTGAGGAATCCTCTCTGAACATTTTTCTTTGCCTCAATTTACTCTCTGGTGCTCAGGTGCCCTTGTACTCACTGAGGGGAATACCAATATGTCTCCCTTAACCTTTCTACTTTACAGTTTATTTCTTGTTTCATGATTGACTGTGTTTGAAATGGGACACAAAGATGTGTACCTGTGGAAAGCCAAAGGACAGGTCCCCAAGCTGTGCTGCTACACACTATTAACTGCAGGGCTAGCAGCCAGAAAGTTTTCTTGGTTACACCAAACCCAGATTAGACAGTACAAACCCTGATAATTTTATATTTTCTAAAGAAAGTATTTTTTGTCTGTTTTCTAGTGGGGAGAGAAGACTGTTTTAGGGGAAAGGGATAACTTTCTCTAGCTGTTGAGCAAATACAGAGCATCTGCCCAATATGTGCTATGCATATCCAAGGAAATCTAGGCAAAAAAAGGTTTATTTTGGAACTCAGTGGATGAAATTCTGTCCCACTAGAGTAAATGGGAGCTTTGCCATTGACTTCAGTCAGGCCAGCATTTCACCCAATACCTTTTACATATGTTTTTATATGCTATGATAGTTCATGAATGAACTAAAACAATCCCTGCAGAGAATATATAAGGATTATTCTTCTCTACCTTGGGGGGAGTGATCTTTATTTGTAGCTTACTATACTGGGTTCTTGGAAAGAGATATGGATGGGAGAGTCTTTATTACATTAATGATACATACTTTATCTTTTATGTCTCTTGTATAATCTATCAACAGCAGCATTACACAGAGGTTAGCTGAGAAAGGAGCACAGATGGAAGGAAAATGTCTGCAGCTGGATCTGAAGGAGTCTGAAGTGATGCTGTCTGCAAGGGGGTTGTAACCTGAGGAGAAAGCAAAGAGAGTATCTTGTATTTTGAGCATATCTATCCTAGGTTGTTCCAAGTCTATGATCCAAAGCCCTGGTTGGATTTCCAGTCTTGCTGTAGCTGGATTACTAAATACTCTGGACAGTATTAATAGCCAGGACAACATTTTTTTTTTCTTTTTCAGGTTTTGTTGTTGTTTCTGTTTGTTGCCTGGCCAGGAAATTATGGTGAATCCTTCTGGAGATGGATCCTGTCATTTTATCCAGGCTTTCACCTCCCAACAGCAGGTTTGTTCAACATTTTCCTTACAAAAGTGCATGTTCCATCTGATGGGAAACTGATATACCCATGGAGATCAGGAGCTGGTTTTATCCCCCTGGGAGGGCTTAGTGCTTCAGCTTCACTATCTGCTTTGGCTACCTCTTGTCTTTATTTAAACATGTTAGTTTTGGCCTGGGAAGTTCCAGCAATCCAAGGGAGCTTGGCCTTTCCTGGCCCAGCCATCAGTTAGTGCTGGCCCTCATCCTGGAAGGCTGCTAATGTAAGAGAAACAGGGGGTTGCTGGAGACAATTTCTGTTCAAGATCTTTGACTTGGAAACGTGCGTGCTCCTCTTGGTCAGAACATCTCAGGCGGAGTGAATAAGTGGTTTGAAGCTTAGGCAAGGAAAGGAAGAAGCTAATGTAATGCTATTTTTCTCTTGCAAGACAATTGCTAGCAGGCAATGGGGATAATCCTCCATTACCATAACTGCAATCAGTTTAAATACTCAGTGGAGTGTTGTAGAAAGTGGCCACTTGGAGAAAATAAAACATAGCTAATATAAAGCCTGTGTAAATTAGAGTGTGAGAAGCTACTACAAACTGGTAGCAGAAAAATATTGGTGATGCTGTTGACTGAAGAGTGCAGACATCCCAAATCTTTGCTGACAAATCTGCCTTGTTCAGCTCATGTCTAGAAGCAGTAGAAGTTGGTTCAGTGGTATTGTGTGCCAGTAACTTTCAAAGCAACTTAGATGTTTTCCATGCCTGTGGTATGACTAATTCTCAGTCACGATAATTTGCTTCCATGTAATTAAGAGCTGCCTGTTCCAAGTGGGTCCTACAGTTATGACTTCATGGCAGTTAAAGAAGTGTATTTAAATTAATAGGAAGGTTTAATTGCTCATTGCAAAAGATTTATGTCTGTTTAGCCACCTAATGGTGTGCAATTCTGCATGCCCCACCTTTTTCATTTTCCCATTACCTTATTGAATCCTGACTTGTAGTTGGTACTTCTGCCATAGTTTTGTCAGGCAATTAATCTAGGCAATAATAGCAAGAAATTGTTGCAGTAAATAAAGCATTTCAGATAAGCGCTCTGTTGCTCAAGCAGAGAAGCCCATGGGGATATTTCAGCTCATTCTGATTTCCTTTAAAGATTATGTCAGCTGCAAAGTACTGTTATTTGTCCTTGCAATATGAATTTTTGCTGGAAAGCTTTAACACAAGTTGTCTTGTATCCTATTGTCTTATAATAAATTATCAGAGTTTGGATGATGTTCTGGTTTAAATCTGCTCTAAAACAGAAGGAAGGAAAGTAGTCTAAAATAGCAATTAGAAGAGAGATTGAGGGTCACTAATTATTTTCTGTTTCTGTCACTAGTTTAGGTGTCAGCTCAGAATGCCCTGAAGTTGCAGGAAATCCTTTTATTGACTTCGGCAGATTTTGGATTAGGTGCATTCAGTCTGACCTTGGACAACTCGGTTGCCTTCTGTGCTGGGGAATGAAATGTGCATGCTCTGCTTACCCATCTGACAGGATTGTTACATAGCTTAATTCTTTCACATCTGTGGAGAGCTTTAGGACTTGCAAACGAATGCCACTTTTAAAAGTACAAACTGTTATTTCAGTGTGGATTAATTCATTTTACCTTCCCACCAGCTGCCAACAATCGGTTTAGTGCAATGAAATCCTGACAGCCTGTGTCAACAACTGAGAGCAGTTCTTTCATGACAGAGGGAGAAAAGAGAAAATGTAGACCCAAACTCTTCCCCTTACAGAGAATTTCTTTGTGTATGAAAATAAAAATTGTGGCTGTCAGTTAAGAAGGCCCTCTCATAAAAGAAATGCAGCTTAAATTAAAACTGCTGTTATTTTTTTTATTCCATTGCAATACAGACCCCTCCTGGTTCTTGATGAAGAGCGAGGTGAAATATCGCACGACTGAGCTATAGAGAAAATATCAAACTGTTCCAAGCACGTAAACCAAAATGAGTGTTCAGAGAGAGATCACTGTATCATGAGCTCATGCTGGCAATATGTTTTTTTCTATGGGTGTAAAATGAGATTTGAGCCTGAGAGGGACCCTATATTGAGCCTCACAGGAGCTCTTCCATGCATGTTGTTTTCTTTAGCATCAGTGAGGAAGTTGTGAACTGCTCCCAGACCTAGAAAAATACCTACAGTCCCCAGCAAGTCCCGCTGCCCGATGGTCTCCTCCCCTTTTATCCCCACCACACAGCAATAAACTCAGGATGGAGCCAGTACAGGACATCTAGATTTTACTGAGGGGACAAGGTCGTTTTGCCCTGCATAACTATTTGGGTTTGTTTGGTGGTCTGACAGTTTTGCCCATTTTAAATGAAAACAATGGCAGGCGGATGTAGGGAAGTCAAGGACAAGGACATGGTGGTCAGGGGTGGGGAGCTGAAAGGCAGAGTGAGGTCCCATGCAAGGCAGGCACAGTGTGGAGCCCAGTGTCTCTACCCCTGTGCAGCAGCAGGGAGCCCATGTATGCTGTTCCAGCAGCAGTTCTTCCCATGGGGAACGCGGACTCCATGGTGGCTGTGGGATTTCTGACAAAGGTCCCTTCCTGGGGACCAGCCCTGAGGCCAGCTGCAGAAATTTTCTTTCTCTGGTTTGTGTAAAGGGAAAAGGATGCCTTGAGCACAGTGCAAAGTGCAGTGCACTCCATTTCTCTGTATTCTGAATCTTCAGTCAATTAAGTACTTTGCTGCACGTGAACAGATGTAATTTGAATTAATTAGGATATTTCTCAGTACTGGTTTGTTCCTGCTAGGTGTGAGTGACACCAGGATTGCTGGTATAAAGGTGTTTCAGGCAGTTACGCGTCCCTGTGCCTGAGGTCTGCTTCCAGCAGACAGCAGTCCATTGCTCATTTCTACACCCAAACACTTTACGACACTCTTAAGAGTGTCCTGTCTTTCTTATGGGTGAATCTGGAAAGCATAATAGTAATTATTTTCCTTGGTGTTCTTAAAAAGGCCGGTAACTCTTGTTAGGAAAAATGTATTTTAAAATAGATTCACTCCTCTAATCCCCAAAGTGCTGGCACCCAGTTTTAGTGTGTAACTGAGGCTGGGGGAATCCCAGCTTTGGGAGGGGTCACCCCCAGCTGTGCTGGCTCCAAGTTACCTACTCTGACTGACCAGGGGGTTTAGGAATCTGGTTTCATTTGCTCTTTGAAATTGCTTAACATCATTCAGCAAAAGGACACATTTTGTGTTATTTTAAATAAACAGCCATAATGCCTTTGACATTGGAATTCAGGAGCAATGAGATCAAGTCAGACAGGAACACAGGGCATGTGCAGTTGAAAGAGCGAGACGGGCCTACAGGCAGTTTTTGCCTAAAATTAGCTGTATGAATTTGTTGTTTCTATGTTGTTTTTTTTCTTGTTCCTGTAGTCACGTTCTAGGGCATGTATGTATATGGGTTTAGAAGTACTGCTTTCATTTTACAGATGCCTTGCAGTCCTCCTTTTCCTCTAAATGTATTACAGAAGTGTGTTGTAAAGCCTTACTTTAAAGGCTTGGGGCGTTTCTCTTCCCTAACTTTTTTGGCTGAGTTCATTCTGAAATACAAACACTGATTTCTTTATCTACTGCTGAGTGACACATGTGAAAGCATTACAACTCATATACAGTTAAAAATAACATATTCAGTGAATATTCAGGAATATTACTAGGAGTGATAAAAAGACATTCAAAAAGATATTTCATTGATAGTTCTATATTTGGAAATAATCTTCCTTGGATGATAGTGTGATCTTCATGTTTAAAACTATTGCTATGTTGCTGTGATCTCAGGTATCTGATAATTGAACTTTCAGCTACCAGAGCCAAAGATACAGCGCTAAAACTGGTAAAAGTCTGCATTATTTTATTCTTAAGCATAGCAGGAAAAAAAGGTCAACAGTCAAATACAGCCAGAGCAGGCTGGGAAAAGTGAGCAGAGATAAGCAAGCCTTGAGGTCCTTCCTTGGGTTACTGTAGGTGTAAGTTGCATTGCTCACTCCCTGCATGACTGTGTGCACACCGAGCTCATGTGCAGTGAAGTGATCTTCATATCAGTGCATTCACTGTGCAAAGACACTAGATGGGCTCTAGGAACTGTGGTGGTGAGGTAGTTGAGGCTTTTCTGGCATATAGCTCACCTCTTGGGTCTGTTATTTCAGGCTTGGGACCCTGAGGGTGGTGCTATGATGTCTCCAGCTAATGAGCAGGGGCAGCATTAGCTCAGGGCACTCTGTCCATTGCAGGATGTGAATGTGTCCTGTGGACATGTAATTTAGTATCTGCATGTGTTCCTCTGTGGAATGGTGATAATGAACCTTCTCAGCCCCATAAAGACTTTGTAAAGATCAACTCTGTAAAAAAGGATGAGGACTTTTGGTAAGTCAGTGAGAGTACCATAAAAATAAGATTTCCCCCTACAGACATGGAGTGGCTGGACAAGCTGGAGGCACTGCTTTTAGATGCAGCTCTTATGTCCTAAATTAAGATAGGCAATCAATTTCTGTCTGCAGCACTTATTCTTGGCTTACTTTCAAGAAAATAGGAGCCATTAATTAGGATTTGCACAAATGTGTTTTCACACATAGTAAAAATGGGTGCCTAACCAAAAGCTGCTAGGTGCTCTACTGCTGCTTACTGAAACGAAATAGGTGGCATTAGCCAGCAGCAGTTTATCACCAGCTGCCAACAAAAACAAACCTGCTATGGGACCCAACACTAACATCTGCTCCCCTTTGGGCTTCTGGAGGGTTTCACCATCCAGCCACACCTCCCGCTGTCACCTGCATAACATGCGTGCCCTGAAAAGCAGCAGGTCAGGGCACCTGTGTAGTGGGACAAGGAGGTTTGCTTTGTTCTTGTGTTTTTATAGCCTTGTCTTAATAGGCTCTTTAAGAAAACAATCAAACCTTTTAGGATTGTAATTGTGATAGTGTTTGTTGGAGCACAGCAGCAAAGATTCAGGCATCCAAACCCTTTATGAAATTATCATGTAGAAAAGGCACGTACTGGCTCAAAACCTGCTGGTTGAATTAGTTGGTTTTCCTGTGAGTGTGCATGTGAGAGAGAAAGTAGCCAGGAGCCTTAATTCACACATGGATTTCAGTATGTTTTACATTCAAAAGCAAAGCCCTTTTCCGATTTTTAGCTATTTTAAATAATTACTTAGCTGAAAACAGCAAGGGAATCGGCTGGCATAGTGGCTTAGCATATTAAGATACAGCTTTATGTGTCGACCCTCTCTTCTCAGTGCCACAATCTTGAGTCCTCAGCAGGGACTTGAGCTGATGAAGTGGTAGTAGCAGCTTTCCAGATCTCAAGCATGCTGTGTGGGCTGCTCTTCTGTGATTAGAGCAGCTGCCCTGAGAAACTGGATTTTCATAGATGTGAAAGCCAGAAAGGAATGGTCTAATCATTTAGTCTGACTTAATTTTACATGGTAATTCCTGCCTCAAGCCCTGTCACTTGTGGCTGAAATAGAACATGTCTGTTTAGCTGTCTAACCTGGATTTAAAGACTGCAAGTGACAGAAAATGCATCCTATCCCGTTGCATGCTGCTACAATCATTCTTGCTATTTGTGTCTTCCTTGCAGTTTGAAATGTATAGATTTTAAGCTCCCAACTACTGCCTTCTGGCTTGCCGGCACCAGCAGTGCTGTGCCCTGTGTTAGCCAGTGTACGTGCTGGTGAACTGACATCCCTGAAGAAAAATCTGCTTGATGACTTCGTATGTCTTGAGATACCACAAAATCACAGAATTACCTTGGTTGGAAAAGACCTTAAAGATTATTGAGTCCAACTGTTAACCTAACACTTACAAGTCCTTAGCTAAACCATGTCCCTAAGTACTATCTATACAACTCTTAAGTATCTCCAGGGCATGGTGGCTCTACCACTGCCCTGGGCAGCCTGTTCCAATGCTCGATTACCCTTTTGCTGAAGATATTCTTTCTACCATCCAATCTAAACCTTCTCTGGTGCAACTTGAGGTAATTTCCTCTTGTTCTGTAACTTGTAACTTCAACCGAACAGCACGATCCCCACCTCTTTACAACCTCCTTTAAGGTAGTTGTAGAGAGTAATAAGGTCTCCCCTTGGCCTCCTCTTCTCTACCCTAAGGAAGGCTAGAGTCCTAATGGTTTTTTTCTTTTGCTTGCTTTCAGCCAATTCTCACTTTTCAAGCTTCAAAATTTTACAGACAGAGGGATTTTTGCAGGGTAGGAAATGCTAGGATACCATATCCTGTAGGTATGGAGTAACTTCTCTGGCACTGCACTTGCATCCCATGCAACTGGATGAAGATTGTCTGTGGATTTAGAGCTACATTTGGTCATTGCATGCTTTTGGTATTATCTGCAGTTCAGAGAAACACATCAGATGCCAAGATTTACTCCTGTTTTATTTTTTCCTCCTTTTTCCTCCTGTCTTTTTTCTTTTGTTCTTCCCCTATGCACACAGGATTTGACTACTGGATCTGATTGCAGCTCGGGACCACTTTATTGCATGAGAAAAATTTATAATCTGGATAATCTCACACATTTAATGTGAAAATTCTATACAGTAGTCAAGGGAGGTATTCTATCAATGGAGTATTAAATTTGGCCTGGGATTATATTTTATCAAGCTTTCTGGAGCTCACCTCAAAGTTTTAGAGAGACCACTAAACTCTGGGTTCAGC
>NW_009952973.1:2794005-2797903 GCF_000747805.2 Chaetura pelagica | reverse complement strand
AAAAGGCAAAAGACATCTTTATGTGAAAATAAACGCATGTAGTGGAGAGCTCTTGTGTGTTTATTTCAGGCCCAAAAGGGTGAACCCTTTGCCATCTCAAAGGAATTACTTTAAATCTGCATTAGCTTATTGGAATGATGAACAGCAAAAGAAAGCAGCCTTTATTCTGCTTTAAAGACAACTTTATAGTATGTTATATGTTAATTATATATTGAAAACCACATGAGGAAATGAACAGCAATAAAAATTGTGTCTTTTCCTTTTGGATAAATCCTAATGCCAAAGTAATAATATCTGCAGCTATACTTATACACACACATATATATGAAATGGATGGATGTCAAAATCTGAATGAATATTTATCTAGCAGAATCTCATTTAATTGCACTAATATTTATTTTTGTATTTTCAGTTTTTCAAGAAACATTTTTTAATTAAAAAGGATCAGTTATGTATTATGCACAAACAAGAAGTGTCTTCATCCTGAAGGGAAGAGTGGGATTAATATACTGTGGATGGAAGAACATGTTCCAATTTTCCAGGCAGATCCAAAAATACTTGAGCTGGGTTGGGATTCTGTGTGATCCTTAGGTGGAGAACATGAGTGACACTGCTACTTTCCCTTTGGTTAGTCAGGCAGAGGCTGTTTGGTGAACCTAACGGCTCTCCAAGGCAGCTAGAAGTTGTCAACTTGACAAGTGATGTGATGCTCAGGTTCGCAGCTGGGAAGATGTCAAGTAGAAACAGAACAGGATTGACAGCAAAGAGATTAATGAAGATCTGTAAGATGGAAACACAACATAAGGACAGAAGATTAGACCTGAATAATAGCATATGAGATAAGTGAACTAGAAATAAAGCTAATGTGAAAATATCGATCTGGGTAATCCTACTTAGTTATATCTAAGTGATGAATTCTGAAATAATTGCCCACAGAAGGCGGTGGCAACACCTATTCCACAGATGGACTGAAGGCATCACAGTACATCTGGAATGAAAGGAGAAATACCCTCTCTTAATAGTCATAGCACAACCATATAGCTCTCAAACTAGTATGAAAGTCTTTCCTACCTTTGAAGGCAGACTCGGGTACATTATTTCCAATCACATTCTGGCAACAAATCTATTCTTCATCACTGAAGGCCAGGCATCTGTGCCACAGCAAAATGAGTTCTAAAAATGAGTTTGTGATCAAGAGTGAAGGGATGGCTACTAGTAGAAAAAAAGAATAATCACTGTTAACTATGTTTCACTGCATTTATAAGGAAACGAGTCCTATATATAGCTTTGTATTATAGTAACTGTGACCAGTCTTCATTTGGTCGCCAGCAAATCTTTTGTGCAGCTGACACACCTTCAAAGAGGTGTTGCTGAAATCAATATATGTGTGCCTAGGGAACAATAAATAATGAAACACCTGATGCTCTGCTAAGTTAAAGCTTTCTCCATACATCACGTATTCCAGGCTGAATATCCATAGTGACCCCAGCCAGTAAGGCTGTAGACAGACATCCTTTCCTAGATCTATATGCAATAGTTGAAGATATTAGTGCTTCCTCACCCACAATTCTGCCAGAAAGCTGAGTTATACAGGATTTTTGTCATCCAGTGTATGAAAAAAATCTCTGGGGTTAATGGAAGTCATTATTTCAACATTGCTTAAGCTAATCTTTGTCTTTAAAAGTAAGAGGATCCACAGAGGATCAGGGAACACCACCTGGTAGGCAGAAATGGAAGCATGGTGCCTGCTGGCTCAAAGGCAGTAACAAGCAGCAGAGACCATACTGCCTTCAAACAGCACAGAAAATAACTTCATGGAAATATTTATTTTTATTATTTTTTAAATTTTATTTGCTCCAGCTCTTTCTGGAACTGTTCAGGCACTCTCTGCCCTCAACTGGCTGCTGCTGCCCATCTGATGAGCGCTGGAATGCACCCTGTAGCTCTCCCACTCTGCGTCAGTCCCAAGTCAGCTGGTTTGGCTTAAACTGCTGCTGATGCTGAAGATGGTTTGCAGGAAGCCAGCAAGCTGCACAAAAGGAAGTAGTCATGCTGCTTTACCACCTCAGACATCTATGTCTTCGGTATGGGAGGGTCACATCTTAAGCTGCCACAGCTGTTGTGTGTAGCTGTTGTGTGACCTTCATGGTTGAAACATGTTTCAGTGTTCTTTTGTGCTCTAGTATCATACCATGGCTGTAGTTTGCTACAGTTTAATTCTCCTTGAAGGAAATAAGATTTTCAATTAATCAAAGGAGGATTAAGCTACAGCAAATAGTCATTTACAAATACAAATTTGAGCAGCTGATATAGTTATCACCTTCCACTTTCCTTCCTTGCTTCTTACCTGAGGCCTGCCTGGGTCCCTGCTACATGGACAGCTGAACTGGCCTATGGAGCTGCTCTGGGAGAACTAGAGTTCACTGCCTTGCACACTGGAATAGTGATGCCCAGACAGGGTCCCCTGAAGAGGCAGGGTTGGAAATGCCAGTGGTTGAAAAGTGACTTCACATGCCATTCACCTGCCTATGAAGTCAGAGGTGGCCACCTCCAGGAAAGGGATGGGAGATCAGCTGGAGAAGTAACAGATAACTGCTATCTGACTGAGCATGCTGGCTCATGAATAGGCCTCTCAGTTGGAGCATGCAGGTATTTAGCATGCTCTAACCGGCATCCCTTGCCTTCAGACAAGGTTATGCTCATGTCCATTTTTTACACTAGATGATTGTAGCTGGCAAGTCTGAGCACCTAGCAAGTGTCTTCACTTTAGAGATTGATCATTTGAGGATGTAGGAAGTAGTTAGTGCACTAAAACTTGCATCCTTGCTTCCTTTGGGATACTGTCACTGTGGCAGCTTCCCTCTATGTCTTACACAATGCCACTTCTCTTTTTCGTGTAGGTCAGCATGTGGCTGAGGAGATGGGGAACAGCAGGGATAGCTAAATATATCCAGGAGTCAGCAAACATCTCCTTAAGATTTAGAACTTCTGTTTGTGATTTATGGAAGAAAAGGAATGAGGTCATGAACATGGCAGGAGAGAGAGAGAAAAAGCTTAAGAAGGGGATGGAGGAAAGAAGAAAAGGCTGATAGAAGGCAGAAAGAAAAAGAAGGAACACTTAAAAGGTAAGGCTCATGCCCACAGTATACAGAGCATCTGTAGTGTCTCAAAAATGTGGTCTTTTTGTAAACACAAAAGCTGGTAACTGGTCAGTGCTTTTATAGTCCTTGTTATAAAACTGTTAAAGTGCCCTGTTCTCACAAAACACACAAATGCTCAGTTATGGATTAATGCTGCCAGAACCAGAGATAACTAGGTCCATCTTATTTTTACCCCTGCTGTCTCCATGCATGCTGTATCTGAATCCAGAACTTTGCTCTTTAGGCACTGCCTGACCTTGGCAACAGCAGGTTTTGTTTAGTTTTTCTGAGTATGCCTGATTGAACATGATTCACATGTTTTCTTAGTGACTGCATGGGACATGGCTGTTTTTCCAAACTTGCTGTGATTCAATGGAATTCAGGCATTTTCATATTGAACATCTGTGACTTGGGGAGGATCCATGTGTTTTCTCAATGAATGGAACTGGCAAGGGCCTCAGCATTTCCTTCTTGCTTCTATGCTTGTAATTATCACAGCGTATAAATATACAGAGACTTTCCTAAGGAGATCTGACAAAACCAAGCTTCTGCTCAATCCTGTCACTCCATGTCAGGGGGCAAGCTAGACATAGTGGATATTATCTCTTGTGTCTCCCCTCCCATGCATGCAGACACACATACACACCAAGACTTCTAGACTCATTGTAGAACCAATTCTCCCTCTTAAGTAGATATGTGGAATTGTTAGGTCCTAACAACGTTGGAAAAAAAAAAAACCCAAACAACCTTCTCTTTCC
>NW_009952973.1:2793020-2793733 GCF_000747805.2 Chaetura pelagica | reverse complement strand
TTCTACTCCCCTGCATGGATACATCAAGAGCTGTTGCAGCAGCTTTCCCCCCTCATCAGGGAATGGGTGCTCTGGCAGCTGCACTTGCGTGGTTCTTCTGCAACTGGAAATAGTGAAAAACAGCAAAACAGCTGCCAACCCTTATGCCCCTTCATAAGAGAGGACAGAGCTCCAGTTATTTTTTCTGCTACGTTATTGTCTTTTCTCTGACCAGACTCTTGCCAGAAAGGTACAATTAAGTTTGGTATAGGATGAGCGGGAACAGCAAGACTGGTAACTGTTGAAGTATTGTACTTTGCTTTCATGGAAAGATGGATGGCTGGTACTTAGCATTTATATGATGCTGTATATTTTTAGTGTCACTGAAGAAACATCCGTAGATCGTTCTCAGTTAGATATGGAAGTCAGGAATGGTGAAAGATGAAGGAAAAACCTGCCTTGCTGAAGCTGATGGAAGTTTCTACTTAAAGTGGATTTCTGGTAAATGCTTCCCTGGCATGCTGAGCACTATTTGCTGACCTAGTATGTTAGGATAAGGAGCAAGTATTTTAATGGAAAATGAGGCCCAGAACATCGAAGCAAGAAAAAATCCTTGCTAAATTGAGGAAACCCGTTTATTCTCGCAG
The DNA here is from genome assembly GCF_000747805.2 of Chaetura pelagica. Classification (NCBI taxonomy): domain Eukaryota; kingdom Metazoa; phylum Chordata; class Aves; order Apodiformes; family Apodidae; genus Chaetura; species Chaetura pelagica. The sequence continues at coordinate 2,793,107 of NW_009952973.1, read as the reverse complement.
AATTATCTCATTGAAATTCTCCTCCTCCATCAGGCATGCCTCTGCACCCGTGAGCTGGCCACCGCTTCCCCCCAGCACCAGCTCAGC
>NW_009952973.1:2769768-2790850 GCF_000747805.2 Chaetura pelagica | reverse complement strand
TGGGGGGCCCGGCCGCCCGCCCGCTGGGGGGCTCGGCTCATGAGCACGCGCCTAGTGCTGTCGTCGTCAGAAGGGCCCCTAAGAATGTGTTCCGTAAAACTTGTAGCGTGGGAAGTGAGCGCAGAAGCTCAGATCCCCAGAGAGAATCAAGTGTCGGCCCCCTCAGCACCCGCAGAGAGTTAAACTGCCGGTGACGGTTTTGAGGACACGGTGATGGTCCTGGGAGCCCCGTCAGGGAGCCCCATCTCAGGGTGCGACCCGCGCTGAAGCGGGGGGGTGGCCGGAGGGGAACTGAAAGGGAGCAGCCCTTGTGTGGCCTGCTAGTGAGGGGCATCCCTTCACTCTGCCTTCAGACACACCGGTTAATGCTGATAGAAGAAGTGTCCTACTTGTCCATCAAAAAGGCCTTTATTATTTGCCAGTCAGATTGAGTGGAGGCTTTGCCAGGCCAGGGGTTGCCAGGCAGCCCTTTTGCTTTTAGCTCGGAAAGACGTTTCTGAATTGAAAGCTTCGAGCTGAGCAAAGTCTGGTGTACCAGTAGAAAATTCATGGCAGTTGGTGGAGGTACAAGTTTTTCAGAGTTTGTGTAAGAAACTTTGCATGAATTCGGGGATAAAACATGCTTACATAGGGATAGTTGCAATGTATTTTTTCAGTACTTTTGAAGAAAAAGCATTCTGTCTCTGGGTGGTCCACTTAGTTTATCTTTTTTAATCAGGAGCCGTTGGTGATGTTCTGTGTCTGACGATCATTTTATTTTCAACAAAGTATTTTCCCCTTGTTTAAATTGCACCCTGAGCTCAAAAAGTGCACAATTTGCACAGCTCTAGTAAAACTCAATCTGTAAAACAGTTTGGGAAAGTTTAAGGTTGAGCTTACAGAGCTTTTTGTTTCCTAGCCCGGACTGAAAAGAAAATCCCACCAGGGCCCTTTTTTTCTCCTCTAGCTCTGAGGAAAAGAAGGACGTTCTGCACCGGCCGCCCCGGGAGAGCTCAGGAAGAAGTTAATGATGTGGTTTTAAAAGCTCCCCCTCCCCTGGGGCGGAGTGAGGTGTCCGTGGTGCTGGAAAGCAGCAGGGCTTGAGCCGCGGGCGTGCACTGCCGAACACAGCCTGACACCATGGCTGGAGTTGATGCACAGTGATTTTTTCCTTTTGGTTTAATCAGGGACAAGCATCCTAAAAGATTCCTGAAGAGCTTGAAAGAAAATAACCAGTGGTTGTAGTTTTATTATTTTTTTATTTTGGGTTTGGAGAGACTAATACTGCAGATTTTGTGGCGGGTCAACGTTGTCAGGTATTGTAGATACCCCCGTGGTGTACTGAGTTTTGTAAGTGTCACCGTGCTGCTCACCATGCTGCCAGGATCCTGTTGAGAGAATTAAAAGAAATAGCTGGGTCCTGGTGGCAGAATGTTAAAACCTGGGATATTAAAGCCAAAGGTGAACAAGAATGAGGCATGAGAGAGATGTGCAAGGGAATAGCAGATGAACATCCTGTGGACTGCCAGGGAAGGAAGCTGGTGTTTCTGCTTGCAGGTTAATAATGCAGTTTCATACTCCGTTGTGTAGTAGGCTTTAGCCTTAAACATACCCACCCTTTAAGCTTTAAACATACCTGCCTTTTAAAATTACCCTATTATTTTCCCCATTTTCCTGGTATGCAACCACTGTAAGCAGAAAAAGCTGTCATGAAGGGGGTGGCTTAATTTGTGTCCAGCTGCAGGAGCTGCAGCTAGTGATAAGAAAGGAGAAAACAGGTTTTGTTTTGCCCAACCTGTTTTTCATGGTCTGTGGTATGAGTCCTGTCTCTAAGTGGGCTCTTGAGCTTAAAAGCTGGCCTGAAAAGGAGGTAACCAAGGGCTATATTATTGCTGCTTCTGGAGAACTGGAAACAAACCAACACACCAAAGGAATCTACTCATGTCACTTAGCTTCCTCTGGTCTACCACCCATGGGGCAACTGAAGAGGACTGTGGTTTATCACACATTTGTGATAAACATTTGTGCTCTGTTTTATATTTGGATCACAATCGTAGTAGCTGGAATTCTTCTAAACCTTCAAGTCCTTCCCTTCTACAAGCAGAGTGGCTCTTGCAGTAGTGCATCACTGAAATCTTGTTCATTAGTGACCTTTGCTTAGGGACCAACTGCTGATGAACCATCACTTTAGAGATCGTGTGTCTAGTGTTCTGCCCTAGTGCTTTGCTGTAGCTCTGCCCGGCCATTAAATACTGGGCAGTTTATTTACTTGTGTTCTCTGTTGTGTGTTGAGAATAGGAGGTTTCTTTTCTTCTGGGAAATCTTTTACTCCTGCTGTGATGGTGAGACCACATCTGGAGTATTGTGTCCAGTTTTGAGCACCTCAGTTCAAGAGAGATATTGAGGTGCTGGAGCAAGTACAGAGGAGGGCAATGGAGCTGGTGAAGGGCCTAGAGAATAAATCTTATGCAGAATGCTTGAAGGAGCTGGGAATGTTTAGTTTTAGAAAGAGGAGGCCGAGAGGAGACCTCATCAGTCTCTACAACTACCTGAAAGGTCACTAGAGAGGCTGGTGCTGGTCTCTTCTCACAGGCAATTAGCGACAGGTGGTTAAACACATTCCTGGATGTGTTTAAGGGTGACATGGATGTGGTGTTGGTGGATATGGTTTAGGGGAGAACTTTGTAGAGTGAGGATGATGGTTGGACTCAGTAATCTCAAGGGTCTTTTCCAACTTGGATAGTTCTGTGGTTCTATGATTATTATTTAGGTTATCTTAATTTCTCCTGCTCCTGTCCACAAATGTCCCATCATGTGGGCTAGATTCTGAAGTGACTCAACTTGCTTGTAAGTCTGTCTTTTACCAGTTTCTCCTGCTTGGTGGCAATTCACTGGTTATCAGAATTAACTGTGCACTTAGGACATAGTTTTCAGCCACTTCTGGAAACACTCCTTTATTCCAGGCATCTGTGTGGGCTTTTGTCCCTTCTAGTACTGATTGACTAGTAAGGGAGAATCTGTATCCTTAAAAATAAGTAGAATTTATTTTCATCATCTGATATAAGAAAAACCTGTAGGAATGTAATGATTGCATCTCTGGGGAAAATAATACACATGGAGATCAGAAATCTCAGCAGGCAAGTGGGAGGAAGTCTAAATGAAGAAGAGGTAAAATCAATCGGAAACTAATGAGCTATCCAACATTAGAAAGTAAAGGTATGCAGTGAAACACTGAAGTCGATCTTTGAAGACATTAACAGTGTTTATCACATTTTTCTTCATTTTTGGATACTGAACTTCTGGTTTATAACTGGTTGTTATAGAGACACCTTTGCTAAAATTTTAGCTTTACTGGTCAGGGGATTAAAAAGAAGCAAACAAAAAAAAAGATGCAGGCACAGGGAGGAAAAGGTGAACACAGCTGGAGAGAAATCATATACCAAGGCAATTTGTAGTAACAAAAATGGAAGCAGCAGAAGCACTCTTCGTGTGATGTGATGTCAGCATATGTTTTAGTAATGATTTTTCAGATGTATAAACATCCCTGTTTCTTCATGTAGATGTACTGCATGTTATTTTTGAGTGGTCACTGGCCTTATGGATGACATGTCTTATTCAATTATTATGATGAACTTTCAGAATAAGATGAATATGTTTCCTTTAGATCTTCAGCATAACCTACAAAGGAGGTAAGATGGAGGAATGAATGAGAGCACCTTGGGCTTTCTCCTATTTTTCTTACTATATCTTTCACCCTTTTCTCAAGGATGAACATGATCAGAAATGCCTGTGGTGGAGATTATGTCCTACTTCTGCACTAATTTGTGTCAGCTTGGCAATTTTAGGTGGATCTACCATTTGATGATGTATACCTCTGTAATGATTACAGCTCTGTGGCCAAAAAGTGAGCAGTGTGAAAAAGTGTCTCTCTTCTGAGCTGTTCTTTTAATCTTACGATGAATCAAGGAATAAGGCTTTGCTCATGTAGGCTTAATTCTAATTACAGTTTTTAATTTCAAGCTTTTTTAAAGTGATTGCAGTGCTTTTAAGTATTCATTTCTATAGCTCTCTTTAGTACACTGTGTCTCCGATTTATAGCACTGAGTTGCTAGCTTTGTCAGGATTTTCAGTCTTCTAGCTGAAGTAACAATATATTATATTTGTCTTTCTCTCATGGAGGAGGTCAAAACTTGATCTAAAGGGAAATGGTTCAGCACATCAGGTTGGCACCAGTTTTGCTGGTGTTGTACCTTTCACCTTGATGGGATAGAAACACCCCATTCTGTTTCGTATCCTCCAGGGTCTCCTGCATAAAAGAGTATTTCTCCCGTATTGGGCTGTGCAGAGCTTATAGTCAGAAAGAGATCTGGTGACTGTGGCAGCTCTCTGCTGAACTCATATTTTGAACTTAAGGAAGGCATTTATTTTGTGATGTACCACATAGTACATTATGTGTCCATTTGGGGCTTATCGGTTAAAGTTCCTTACACTGCCAGGGTATGCTGTAACTTATAAGGTGCTCTGTAGCATAAATGCCATTCACTTTATACTGCACATGCATTCTTACAAAAAGTATAACATTTTCTACCCGTAATTGCATCTTGAAGAGAACATTAATTGTCATGAACTAGTGATGGTTGTTGTCAGTGTTTTTTTACTGTTTTTTTAATGGTTTATTTACATGTTTATTTGTTATAGAGTCATCTCCTGACAGAGCAGAGGAAGAGAAAAATCATGTGCTACTTGTCAGATGATAAAGACCCATATGCATTCCACTGTTATGACAGTTTGCACTTTTCTAGTCCATTAAGGAGGCTGTTTTGACTCACTCATTAGAGCTCTTCAGTTCCTTTTATTTTAAAATAACAGACTTTCTGATGCTGAGATTGTGGGCAGTTTGTAAATTCAGTGACAGCAGAGACAGATTTTGTTTAAAGCTCTTTAACCTAGACATACCAGAAATTATGGAATAATAAACCTGTGGGGTTTTAGAAAGCAATATTTAAAGGTACAATATATGTAGGATTTTTAAAGTGCTTACTATGTTTGAGAGAAGTTGTTTTTTCTTACTTGAATATTCACATTTCCAGGAGGTACTTGCAGAATGAGAGAGTTCTAAAAAAGACATTTAAACATACATCGTTACCTAAGTTTTCTCTGCCTTGTACAAAAGAAGAAAGAAAAGAGGACAAAAAGGGATGGAGGACACATCCCTTCTGTGAGGGATGGAGACTTAGGGACTGTAATTTCTCATTGTGCTGTTGAACAGGTAGCAGCATTGGCTGCAGACTGCATTTTTCATCCTTTTCTTTCCTTGAATGTTGAAGCGAGGAGCTAAAAGAAAAGTCCTTTCTCTGATGGCTTTTGTTCTGGATCATTTAGTCCATACTGCAGTTACTGAAACCAGAAATGAAGCCAGAAATCTGGGTTCACATAAGTTATAGAGAGCATTAAAATCCAACTCATCCTAGTTAGAGGTAAGACAAAAAGAAGCTAGAAGAGATCAGGCCGTGCAGTCTTCTGTTTGCTTGTTGAGCTTTCCAGGACTCATTTTCACTGCATCAGGTTTAAAGAAGTCAACTGCATAAAGGTCGATTTTGTTTGTTGACTTAGAATGCTGCTGTGTTGCAAAACTAATACAATTGATAACAAGAAGACCAAACCCCAGATTGAACTACAGTTACAGCAAAAAAAAATGTAATCTAACCTATAACTATAGTGGAAAACTATTTTATTTCTATTTGTCCATCCAACCCTTACCATTATTTTACTGATTCTGAAAGCAGTTAAGGTGGCATCATTTATCTGTTAGGTATATGATTTTGTAGCAAGTATCTCTTCAAAAATTCACAACAAGCATCCCTTTGCACTCCAGAAGCCAATGAGTAGGTTATAATAGCTTTGTGGCTATAAAATCACATTTCATGGCTATGTACAACTTTTTGTAATCTGTTAATATGTAGCTTTAGAAGTCTGGTCTCAGAGATTAATAGATGAGATTCTGAACCTGTACAGTAATCTGCTGATGGCAGTACTGAGCTGATTGCAGGAAGGGAGAAAAATGAAAAGAATTAGAAAACAGAATATATTATTTTAAGCATTGTTTTAAAGTATTTTTAAATGAATAGAATTTCTACATATTCTTTTGCTTAAGAATTCTAATTATAGCTTTTAAGCAATAGTAAAACCATTCCATTTAATAGTGGAAATATTTATAAGAATGAGTGTCTGTTCCTTGATGCAGCTCTTTCAGTGCCAGCATCCAACAGTAAATGGATGCTTTGTAGATGTAAGATCCTGAAAATGCAGGGATGTGAGAAATGGGAGGTGGAACATTTTGAATTTTGCTGCTCTTAGTTGGTAATTACTCTTAAATGTGGCAAGTGTTTAATTTTCAGTGTCCGTCACCTGCAAAAAACAGACCTCTGGCAGTAGTTTCCCCCCTGCCCATGTACTAAATCTACTGCTGTTTGCTAACAAAAACCACCACTTAGAGAACATATGAAGCATTGAAACATTAAAAACATTGACATGGAAACATTTGGCATTTATTTGAGAATTAAAAATTATGTGAAAGTTTGAGAAAAAAAAATATTTTAAAATTACTGCAGAAACCGACCTTTTTTTTCCCCTAGCTCTCAGGAAGTTTTTTAACTGACATCACTAAGCTGGCTCTGGGTGGAGGGAAAGTTTGAAAGCTCATGTGTGGCTAAGTCTGAAATTGTCTGCACCCTTCAATGTGCAGCCATGATGAGAAAAGAGACTCACATGATAAAGGTATTCTTGTTAGAGAAATTAGGTTTATGCCTAGCTTTGGGGTAGTGGAAGAGGAGTAATGATATTAAATAGTCTTAATCATGTGCTTTATGTTGCAGAGATCTCTGTCTTAAAATATTAGCTAAAAGACTACTTAGAGCACCAGTGGCAAACATAGAGTCCTTGAATACCTTTTACTGCTAAGCTGGTAACATTTTATGCAGCCTAACAAATCAACATCAGTTAAGTGTCCAGCAAGTATTCGTTCATAGCCACTGACCTTCTGGAGTAATGATTGTGAACTACTTTTTTAGATGGAAGGCATTCTAATTCAGAAATGTAGTGTTCACCTTTATACAAAAAGCTGACTTCAGCAGATGTCTTATAATACACTTGAGCAAATTATTAATAAGCTGTAAATGGCTGGGTATGGCCTGTCTGTTCATTTATCAAATATTAATGTCAGTTTATCATCCATATAGGTTTTCATAAACTGCTAGGTCAGCAGAAGGCTTAGTCTTTCCCGGAAGGTTTTAAAGCATTGGGAAATAGATGAGTTAGGAATCTCTCAAATTCCAGTTTACTATGCAAACAGATTGGCACATTGCAGAATGAGTCTTTTTATTTTACTTCGCTGCTCAATTCATTATTGAAAACAAACTTCTAATTGCATGCTGAAAAAACATAAATGATTTACAGAGTTTGCATTTCTCTTTTAAAATGCATGAGTTTGATTTAAAGCCTATTCAGTTTTATGGATTTCAGTGTTTATGTAGGTAGCTTGGAGAAACTTGATCTGCAGTGCACTAACAACAGAGTTTGTCTGAGCCATCCCTACTCCACATTTGGTGTAAAATGGTAAGTAATAACACTGCTGGAGTGAGGAGCGGGGCTCTCTGACCAACAGATTATCCAAATCCTACTGCAGGTGTCAACAGTGCGGTGGCGCAGATACCTGCTAAAAAAACACTTGGGGGAAAACACCACACAGCTCACTTGGCACAGGTGTTGTGTGTATTTGTTTTAGTGGATCAATATCTCATCTAGCTCCATATCCTTTTTCTCATAGATGCTAAAAGCATATGCCTTGGATGGGTGTGAGGACAGGGCAAACATACGTGAATATTTCCCTCATGGATTCTTGGTGTTCAAGCATTTTCAGCTCAAGGACATACCAAGCAAGATAAGAGTTTCATAGTATTTGTAACTCTGAATGGATTTTTTATTTTTTTTTTTTCCTGTGGAACATACCTACCCCTCACCTTTTCCCAGGTATCAGCCACAATGTACTGTGGCAAGGGATGTGCTGATCAGCTACCGACTCCATGAGGAATTGCCCTTTGCTTTGAACCTGGAGACAGAGAGAATGATCAGTCTCAACTACTCGTGATTTCACGTATCTGTTACATCACCTCTCCATCTCGGTTCCAGTAATCTGTATTTAAAAAAAAAAAAAAAAAAAGTAAAAATTAGCTTTTGGCCAGGAGCTACTTTTGAACACCAAATGTTGAAATGTGCCACTGGTTAAAATATAAAATTAAGTCTTGTTTACAAAGGGTGATATCGTTCGCATTTTATAGAATTTGATAGAAAACAGTATCCTTGCTCTCAGTCTGCAAAGAAGATTTACTGATCTTTGTTAAAAGGTGTTTTTTTTAGGAAGGACAGTAGATTTTTAAAATACAATGTATCATTCACAGCTCAGTGCATCATTTCTAAGCTCTTTGAGACTCCTCTGTAAGAAGCTGTACAAAATTAGGAGCTTTTAAATTTATTTTGCACTTAAGTAAAGTAATTTCTTCTCTGGTGAATGCTGAATTGCAAGGGATTTACACCATGCCTGGACAACATGTCCAGTGGTGCTGTATTTAGCATTACAACAGAAGGTGCGCAGATACTTCTCAACTTTTTGTGCTGAGCTGCTTTCCTATATAAATTTGTATATATAATTTTGTAGAGATATATATATACATAAATGTCCAGTAAATTAAACAGTTGTATCTATCTAACACATACACGACAACACATTGTAACTGTCAGCGTTTACTAATACACTCTAATGCAGAAGGGATATTTGTAAGGACCCATGTGCTGGCTGGCTATGCTTGGATGTAAAATCTCTGCCAGTTCCTCTTGCTGATTACTTGGTTAGGGTTTTCAGGGTAGATGCAGAAACTATGTACCAAAGTAGGCAAATTGCTGATGAAATTGTGCTGAGTATGAAGTCAATTCCTATTGTTCACTCAGTCCCATTTGAATCAAGTAGTATAAAGAAAGTTTTAGTGAGGCATTCTTTGTGTGGATAAATGTGACAGTACAACAAAAAGCCTCATTCTTCACAGTAGCATTTAATAGTGAGAGCTTGCAGAATGTATTTTAAGGGACCATGCTTGTTTTTTGCAACCCTTTTTTGTGCCTGTTCCTTCACTTCTACAAGCTTCCCACAAGCTTGAATCTCTTTGAATCAAGTGGGTTTTCCTTCTGTAGCTGAAAGTACAGCATTAGAGACACAGCTCTAGGTTCTGTCTCTTCCTCTCCTTTGCACTAAAAAAACCCCTAAGCATTACATTTATGCCAGACTTTACTGGCTCAATTTCCTGCTGGATATGACTTAAAATAAACATCAGGATACTGTTGTGCCTATTTACTTGTGCTTACAGGCTGCGCTGCTTTAAGCATAAAACTGTTGCAGTACCAACAGTATTTGCTGTAATGAAAGCAAATGTACTAACTTCCAGCTTTGACAGATGTCTGTCTCCTGCACTGACCTTGTGTAAAGTGTTATTTTCTCTCCTTTCCCTTCCTTGTCCCCAGCTACTTCCTTCATGCAGAGAATCAGGTTGTCATGCTTATGTCTGCTCCACTTCCACTGGCTTGTGCCTACATCTGGTACCGGGAATGGGTAACAGGAAGAGCAATTTTTTAACTAGTATCTCACTAAACATATGTGAGACAAACAGTTGTGTATGCCTTTTTTTTTTCCCTTTTTTTTTTTCCTTTTTTTTTTTTTTTTTTTTTTTAAACAGTTGTAAACAAACACATATGGTTTAATGCGGTGTCTGAGGGCTGAATGTATCTTACCAGTCAGAGAAACTGTTGGAGATGGCTGTAGTCTGCCTCTCCTATATTACTTTCTGTGTGACCTTCTGTTTTCAAATGTGTAAAAGCCCAATAAATACAATTTTATACTACACATGCAGTTTTTCCTGCTGTGTTGTGTAGTTGCATTGAGTTCTGAACTTACGTCCTGACAAACCATAGTGATGATTTACCAAAGCCTTTTCTCTGAAGTGTCCTTCTGCAGTGTAGATGCATTGATAATAGACTGATCTTTTGTATGCAACTGTTTTCTTATAGACTGTTATCAGTCCCAGATATATCGATATCTTTAGCAAATCGAGTTGTGTATTAAACATGCTCTGTATATATAGGTACCTAATTATTTTTACTTAGGGATACATTGTTAATCTTTCAATAGGCTAGTGTCTTGGGCATTTATCCAGTTTGATTGTGTAAGAAACTCCCAACATTTTTATTAATAAGCTAATTTTATGGATACATTTCAGTTTGGAACTTTTTTCACTGTGATACTTGGTGACATTCCTGGAACATCTATGTGCACTTACATGGGCATGGGCTTAATAAAGTGTGTCAATTGTTCTGGTCTGAAAGGATTTTTAGTTGTCTTAAGATGCTCCCAAATGGAGAATAATAAGCTCTTTGAGACAAGGATTGTCCCTTTGTTAATGCTTACACTGTTCATTGTATCATGAGTGCATGCTATATAGATAGCATTTTTGTGTACTATGTTAATCTGAAGAAAGTATAAACACAGAATTTAAACCTTAAAATTTGCAGCTATGTTTGGGGGAAGGGGAAAAGCATCCTGAATCCACTAGCCCAGCACTTGCTTGGTTTTCAACATGTTGATTCTGGTTTTGAGTGTTTTGTGTGCTGTCTTCCTCATGAAGGCATAAAATATATTTTGATTTTACAGCATTTTGAGAAATGGAAAGAAACTGAAAGCACTTCAGATTTATTGGGGCATGCTGTGCTTACACTTGTAGGTACTCTAGTTTGGCTCTGGGGTAGCTTTTTAGCACCATTAGTACCAAGCATCAGTTGGTGTTTGGAGCCACATCAGGATCCACTCTCCAGCTCATGGTACAAAAACAGGACAAGGCAAAAATTGCTTAGACTGGCTGTTTAACTCAGCACAAGATTCAGTAATGCTGGATTTTAAAAAACTTGGTAATTCTTGCCTGCCTCCTGCTTGGCATAGGCCTGTAAGCTTGTGCAAAGTACATGTAAAATGCCTCTATATAGTAACACTGTAGAAGACGATTGTGCCAATTAATGGCTGCACAAGTTGTGAGGCAGTGAGCAGCTGGGAGGCTCTTCTCAAAAAAGCTTTTGTTGCACAAGCCTACAGGCAGCCGCAGTTCTTTGGAGGGTTTTCAGGTTCTCTGGATTTTGAAAACCCCAACTAATTTACTGTGTGTCTGTGGGTTTCTGAGGGGGAGAGAGAGCACTGTGAGCAGGACACTGTAGGAGCAAGGGGATGAAATAAACTCCAATACAAATGTGACCTACTTTTGCAGACTACAGAACAACTTCTTAGTGTAACATTTTAAAACAACAGGTGCTGCCATTGTTAGTAGTACTAGAATAATTATTTTCCCCTAAAGTTAAATTTGAAAACAAAGTCACAACTTAGAAAATACTTTTTCTGTTAGATTTACATTTGTATAATTTTTAAAATATCTAAGTGAGATGTTTTGTACTGGTTTTAAAAAGAAAGAAGAAAGGCGAACACGCATATATTTGGAATCTCTTGTTTGTTTGTCGTTCATGTCTTTAGCAAGAAGTTTGGCAGTGTTGCAGTCTTAAAATTATTTTACTCTGATGCCAGGCTGCTTTTGTGTTCTTTTTCTATTGAAAAAGCCAAAGCCCAAATCTTTTAGGTTTCTTATCTGCAATTAAAGAAGTAAGGTTTATATTTTCATGGAACTAATCAATAATTACTTTTTTTCTTATTTATTTTAATCTCCATCTGTTCCTGTATCTGAGAAGGGGGAAAAGACCTGACGGTTGAAACACACTCTTTGAAAGGCTGACTGCTTTTAATTTTCTGAGATGTTTGTCTAAAGGGAGGACCCAAGCCAATATTTGGGAGTAAGACCAGAATATGTGCTACATTTGCAGAACCCTGCAGTTATGGCATGCAAGTTATCCTGCAGTTTCTAAAACTCTATTGTTGAAATGCCGTGTTGAAAAACGTTTATTTTTCCTGGGAGATTTTGATGTCTTTTGTATTGTATTGGAGGCCACTTAATGTGTACTTTTCAAGACTTTGATTTTATGTTACAGCACTATTCTTACTACTTGCTCATGGCTGTTTTTCCTAGAAAGTGTGGATGAGGGTTAGACATATTGCTAAGGATTATCAGGTGCAAATCAGCTTGGAGAAGAGAAGGCTCCAGGAAGACTTTATAGCAGCCTTCTGATGCCTAAAGGGGGCCTGCAGGAAAGCTGGGGAGGGACTTTTTACATAGGCTTGTAGTGATAGACAAGGGGAATGGTTTCAAACTGAAAGAGGGGAGATTTAGATTAGGTATTAGGAAGAAATTATTTACTATGAGACACTGAAGCAGGTTGCCCAAGGAAGTTGTGGATGCCCCACCCCTGGAAGTGTTCAAGGGCAGGTTGGATAGGGCTTACAGCAACCTGGTCTAATGGGAGGTGTCCATGCCCATGCAGAGGGGCTGGAATGTCCTTTACATGTTTTTTAAGGTCCCTTCCAACACAAACCATTCTACGAAATCTCAGTGCCCACCATTGCCAAGGGCTCCCAGTGACTACATCTCCCCCTGGCCCACCAGCATCTCTGGGAAGTGAAGCAGAACTGCTGGGCCTTCTGTAATACATGGACAGGCAGGTGTTTTCATCAAGTCCCTGGCCCTTAGCTGAACCACTGGACCTCTCTGTCCTATCATCTGTATTCAGTAATTTCCAAATGGGAACTGAGAAGTTATTTGCACAGAAATGTTAATAATTAACAGGTAATGTCTCATAAGCTGCATAACGTCCATTCCTGTATTCTCACTTGTTACGATGGTCGCAATCCTTGCTGATGGCAGAAGTGAGGAAGGAACTCCTTCAGCTCTAGCACAATACCAATACTAAGTGTGCTGTCCTCTCATCTTAGCACACCCATTTCTGCTTACTCTCTTCAGTTCATGAAGACCTCCATATTTTTATCATGATTGACGGAAGTCCCACACTTCTCTCATATCCAAACTTCTTTTTGTTATTTGCCTTTGTTAACTATTCACTTTTTACATTATGTATTTATGACTTTAAAACTTTGAGATACAGAATAACTGTTGTTTATTCTTCTGTTTAATTTACACTTAAGTAATAATTACATGGTCTGAAGTATTCATGTCCAATGTCTTTGTTATTTTCTGACAAGTTAAAGCTCTTCATAAATAAACCCCAACTAATTTACTGTGTGTCTGTGGGTTTCTGAGGGGGAGAGAGAGCACTGTGAGCAGGACACTGTAGGAGCAAGGGGATGAAATAAACTCCAATACAAATGTGACCTACTTTTGCAGACTACAGAACAACTTCTTAGTGTAACATTTTAAAACAACAGGTGCTGCCATTGTTAGTAGTACTAGAATAATTATTTTCCCCTAAAGTTAAATTTGAAAACAAAGTCACAACTTAGAAAATACTTTTTCTGTTAGATTTACATTTGTATAATTTTTAAAATATCTAAGTGAGATGTTTTGTACTGGTTTTAAAAAGAAAGAAGAAAGGCGAACACGCATATATTTGGAATCTCTTGTTTGTTTGTCGTTCATGTCTTTAGCAAGAAGTTTGGCAGTGTTGCAGTCTTAAAATTATTTTACTCTGATGCCAGGCTGCTTTTGTGTTCTTTTTCTATTGAAAAAGCCAAAGCCCAAATCTTTTAGGTTTCTTATCTGCAATTAAAGAAGTAAGGTTTATATTTTCATGGAACTAATCAATAATTACTTTTTTTCTTATTTATTTTAATCTCCATCTGTTCCTGTATCTGAGAAGGGGGAAAAGACCTGACGGTTGAAACACACTCTTTGAAAGGCTGACTGCTTTTAATTTTCTGAGATGTTTGTCTAAAGGGAGGACCCAAGCCAATATTTGGGAGTAAGACCAGAATATGTGCTACATTTGCAGAACCCTGCAGTTATGGCATGCAAGTTATCCTGCAGTTTCTAAAACTCTATTGTTGAAATGCCGTGTTGAAAAACGTTTATTTTTCCTGGGAGATTTTGATGTCTTTTGTATTGTATTGGAGGCCACTTAATGTGTACTTTTCAAGACTTTGATTTTATGTTACAGCACTATTCTTACTACTTGCTCATGGCTGTTTTTCCTAGAAAGTGTGGATGAGGGTTAGACATATTGCTAAGGATTATCAGGTGCAAATCAGCTTGGAGAAGAGAAGGCTCCAGGAAGACTTTATAGCAGCCTTCTGATGCCTAAAGGGGGCCTGCAGGAAAGCTGGGGAGGGACTTTTTACATAGGCTTGTAGTGATAGACAAGGGGAATGGTTTCAAACTGAAAGAGGGGAGATTTAGATTAGGTATTAGGAAGAAATTATTTACTATGAGACACTGAAGCAGGTTGCCCAAGGAAGTTGTGGATGCCCCACCCCTGGAAGTGTTCAAGGGCAGGTTGGATAGGGCTTACAGCAACCTGGTCTAATGGGAGGTGTCCATGCCCATGCAGAGGGGCTGGAATGTCCTTTACATGTTTTTTAAGGTCCCTTCCAACACAAACCATTCTACGAAATCTCAGTGCCCACCATTGCCAAGGGCTCCCAGTGACTACATCTCCCCCTGGCCCACCAGCATCTCTGGGAAGTGAAGCAGAACTTCTGGGCCTTCTGTAATACATGGACAGGCAGGTGTTTTCATCAAGTCCCTGGCCCTTAGCTGAACCACTGGACCTCTCTGTCCTATCATCTGTATTCAGTAATTTCCAAATGGGAACTGAGAAGTTATTTGCACAGAAATGTTAATAATTAACAGGTAATGTCTCATAAGCTGCATAACGTCCATTCCTGTATTCTCACTTGTTACGATGGTCGCAATCCTTGCTGATGGCAGAAGTGAGGAAGGAACTCCTTCAGCTCTAGCACAATACCAATACTAAGTGTGCTGTCCTCTCATCTTAGCACACCCATTTCTGCTTACTCTCTTCAGTTCATGAAGACCTCCATATTTTTATCATGATTGACGGAAGTCCCACACTTCTCTCATATCCAAACTTCTTTTTGTTATTTGCCTTTGTTAACTATTCACTTTTTACATTATGTATTTATGACTTTAAAACTTTGAGATACAGAATAACTGTTGTTTATTCTTCTGTTTAATTTACACTTAAGTAATAATTACATGGTCTGAAGTATTCATGTCCAATGTCTTTGTTATTTTCTGACAAGTTAAAGCTCTTCATAAATAAATTATTCCTGGTGATACTCTTTCTCCAAGAGCATTATAATCCTCTCTGTATATCTTCAGATATAATAATGGGACTGAGAAGGCCCAGAGCAAATACTCAGCTTTATTCCATGTGATGCAGGGGGAAAAAAATCTACTGATCAACATATCCTCTGAGCATTATCTCAACACTTTACAGCTGTTAAAATCTCATCTTCTTGCACTGAGGACTAACTATCTGTTTCTCTTGGCTCATGGACTTACACGTGAATTCATTCTGTGTTTTTTGTGTGGTTTGTTGTTTTTTTTTCTTGTTTTGTTGGTTTTTTAAAATAACATACAGGTTAACTCGGGTTACTAGTAGAATTCCTCCTCTGGCGGGACATTTCACTGTCTGATATGTTAGGGATTTATTTTGTTAGGCCGTTCATTCTTTAAGCCCCTGGAATCTGAGCATCTGTGGGGTCTCTAAGCACCTTCTGGAGATACATAAGTCTCTCAAGCAACTGTTGGGATTCATCCCAGCACCTCTTGGCTTCTGCATCTTCTGGCTTTTCATAACAAAGCTTTTCTCATGTTTTGTTCTCACGTGAATCTTACGTGTCTCAAATTAAATAAGACCACATATTCTTTCTATTCTCTGAAAATTATGGAGATTGCTCCCTCTGTAGGTTCTTCTTTAAAGCCTTTTTATGCTTGTGTTTTATCCACTCATAGTGAATTTTTCTTGCTTGGATATTCTCTCTCCACTTCCTCCTTATGGACAAGCAGGAGAAAACTCATTCCTGACTTTTAACAGCCTCGCACAATGAAGCAATTGTTTTTCTTAATGGCTAGTCTTTCTGTGTGGTTGGGGTGCTATGGCTGGACATGGTGTGTATGAGAGTTGTTATTAATGATAAAACAATATTTATAAAACAATTTCCAAATGTCAGACAAAGTTCATGAGTAATTTACAGATTTCTGGACTCACCCAGTGAGTGTGGATATTCTTGCTATGTATTACTAAAACTGCTTTTCTTGGGTGGAATTGTTAATGAAGCCTTCAGAGAGTATCAAGAGGCAGACAGTCATCTGTCACATTCCTCATCCTATTTTAAAAAAGTCTCTAGAAATTTCAGGACTCCCGAATATTTAGAATATCTGTAATCCCTTTTAGAATTAGTATTTATTGAACTAAATATGACGCTTCCCTAAAAAGCAAGAAATGGGAACTGTGACTGGGGATTATAAATATGTCAGTCCCTGCCCATGGCAGGAGGTTGGAACTAGGTAATTTGTAAGGTCCCTTCTAACACAAACCATTCTTTGATTCTGTTCCTCTTGAATCTGTAAAGTCCTCAAGTATGAGATATTTGGTGGTGATAATTCAGCCTACATTTGTTTATAAATTTGCAGTTGCATGTGCTAAATGATAGGAAAGAAGTCCCAAGTGATTAAAAGACTGATGGAAGACTGAATAGTTGTTAGGTATAAGAAGGAGGAAGACTGACAGAGATAGAGATGAGACTGGCATGTTTGACTATCATCAGCAGTAGCCAGAAACAAAAGAAATTTTGCCATTATTATGAGTTGATGATCAGAAGTGAAAGATTACCAGTTCCAAGGGGAACATGATGACTTGTTTCTGAAAACAGACATTCAGAGTGTTCAGGTTTGTGTGAGTTGTGTTGCGAAAGTACGTGATTACTGTGCTTAAAATAGTTGACAGGAAAAAAGAGAGAATTTTGGTTTGGGGATGAATGCTGTTGTGAGAGTTTCATGTGGTCAATAAGATTGAAACAGAGTTCTACAAACTGCCAGAAATACAATTTTGCTTTCAGAGCAAAAGGATGTATTGGTTTTCCTTTTGTTTGTAATTGAATGCTGTGAAAGTGAAGGACACTCACCCAGAACAGTGTTAATGACATTTATTTAATGACAAAGTTAATGACATTTAGCCTGAAATGTATCTCCAGACTGATCTACAGTAACACTCTTGTAGCTGTGAGACCGGAACTGACCATAAGTTGCAGCAGCATCTTTTGGACGGCATCCTGGTTACAGGTGCTTCATGTAGTCACTATGTTCTGGTCATTTAAAACACAAGCAGGTATATGAGGCTGCTGTTTGATACAGATTTCCCTTGTGTAACAAACTGTGATCTAAAACCGAATTCTGCAGTGAGTGGGTGTGGAAAAGGAGAGTAACACATTTCAGGGAAGACATTTCCTCTGAAATAGTGAGTATTTTGCTTGTCAGCCATAGAGGTGATGTGCTGAGGAAGTGATAGGCAGCATGGCTTATTATTGTTTCTTGCAGTAAAAAGGTCAATTTCCAAAGACAGAGGTTAAGCTGATAGCTCCATTTAATACCATGTACATCTACAACACTTTGTTCTGTAGATATCTCAATGGTTTTTACCAGGTCCAACAACATGGTGGTGTTACTTCTCCTTTAAAAGGTAATGAGAATGGGATTAAATCAGATACTGAAACATAAGTTGAGCTATAGTTATTTGGATACTCTTATTTAAAATGAGAACTTCAAGAACACTTTTTTTGGCATACAACTTCTCTACAGTTATTCAGCTTCCTGAAATAGCACACATCCTCCAAATACGTGCAGTTATTGTAGACCTTCTTGCAAACTGTAATGTACCACACAGATTTAGATACTGGGAACATTGTGTGTACTTGTGATAATTCCAGGACAGTTTTATATCTTCAGAAAGTTAGTAGGCTGTAAGCATATTAATCTCTTCCAGCTGTAGCATCAATAGTATGGATAATCTTTATGTGATAAATTATTTTAAAACTTCAAATACAAGCATAATTTGGTAGAGCCATCTTTAATGTGTTCTTTCAATCTATGTGTTTTGGGGTAAATAATTAATTTTCAGTAACTCCAGCACCATCAGCTAGAACTTCTTTTAGGTTAATTTTTTTTGGTCACCAATATGATTTGGCATTTAGACCAGGAGGACAGTAAGTAGTAGCAGGATTAGGCTGTTACTGATATCTTCTCTGGTTCACATCCCCGGAACTCTGCCTTCTGTTAGCTCCTTTGTCACGCTTACTCTGTCTACTTCAGTGCATCAGATCTTACCCTGCCTTGTCTGAGCTGAAAAATTAATACAGGCTTTCAGTCAGAATAAGCTTGACATTTTTTTATTGCTTTGTCTATTTCAAATTAAATATGAAATGAGCAAAGTGTTACAGGATGAATAAAACACTGACATTCTTTGGAAATTAAGCAAATTTTGTTGATCCTTCAAGCAAAAAAATCAGTAAATTAAATGTTCCCTTTTTTTTTTTCCTGATAGCTCAGCTGTTAATTCACTCATACAGGGACTGAGGTGGAAATCATCTCCCATTTTCTGGAAGGAAGTGGTTAGTATCTGTAAGGGAAGGCTTTTCCTGATCATTAAAAACAGACTCAATTCAGACTATAATTTCCACAGTCACAGCTGTAGACTTGTCCTTGGAAAACATTTCTAGCCTTGAAGATGTTCTTTATAATTGTGATATTATTCTGGTAAGACATCGTAGCATGCCATGGCATTTCCCAGGGAACTGATGATAAGAAAAATGAGAAAATGGAATTCATCTTGCAGAAATAAGACCTAAGAAAGGAAAGTTGAAAGAAAAGTCCTGCACAGTGAAATAAGGATCTCTTTCATAAAGGAGAAGTTATTGCAAAATTTCTGTTTTCTTTGTTTGTACTTCCACCCTGTCACTGCTTTTGGTTTATTTCCCAATTAGTTAGTTCAATGCAAAGTGGAGGGCACTGAATATCATTGTTGACTTGGGAAGGACCAGAGGTGAAGTTGTAGAAATGGCATAAAAATGTGAAAGTCTTCAGAAATGCTTACTGCTTACTCTTAAGGACATTGATTTCTAATCACATAGAACAACAGCATGAACTCTAGTTAGGCCTAATTCACTAAAATATGATCCTTGTCAAAGGAAAACAGTCTGAGAGACTTGCAAATACATGAAACTATTGAAGGCTTTTTCCACATGCAACTACCAAAATGCAAAACTTGCTGAGGTTTTATGTGCAACACACAGGTTTCCAGTAACCTAATTTTCTGCTCACAACACATAGTAACCAAAGAAAGGCTGACATGTAACACATGCCAGTGATACAATACTGCACTAAGTGGCAAGCAAAGGCAAGGGGTGCATGAAATGCTGAACAGGTGGAATTTCTAGGGAATGGGAATGAACACATTAATAATCTCTCCTGCAGAAATTAAATCTCTGAGACAATCAACCTAACACTTAGGCCTAAAGCATTACATCCCACTACAGTGAATGCAGCTGAGGCTGTCTCCTTTAAGACTGTTAACACCCGGGCAAAGCAATTGAAGCAATTAGGCTCCAAAGAAATTCCTCACCATTCCCAGCAACTGCTCCAGGCATCTTTTTTTCTCTTTATATAACCATTTTGTAGCCTCTGAAATGTGGTAGGTAAGTGCATAGCCAATTTAAAATCCCCAGACTATAGAGATCATGAGGACAATGTATTACATTTAGCTTGCTACCACATGGAAGTAGCCAAGTATTCTGCTGTTTTCAATTATTTTATTGGAAAGTTCCCTTTACATATAAACATCAGGTTCTGATGAAGCCACACAGCAAAAGTTACTGGGTTTCCTACATCTTAGTAGAGGTGGTACCTAGTAAATTTATAGAATTTTTGAAAGATATCTCTTTGAATTTTAGATATTGGTATTTTCCATAGGAATTGGACAAAAACATGCACTGTTTTTTCTCCCCAACACTGATGTTTCTAACAAAGGAAATTAAAAATAATAATTAGTTACATTTCCCATTCCTACCTGTGCCAGGGTAGGCCCATATCTATCCTCATGGCCTTTAAACCCAGCAATATAGAACATGGAGTTTCTCCAGCAGTTGAGCTTTCAGGTAAGCCAGTGTTACTGAGCAGTGAGTGGAATGTCTGCTAGTGTTTCAATCTGAGTGGGAGGGTTCATTGCTTCCAGTCCTCCACACAAGCTACAAAAGCTAATTTTGTTTCTTCTGTATTTTAAATATTTTATCAAGGTCTGTAATATTTCTACCCTTTTATCATGTGATTGGTTTATTTTTCTTACTTGATTTGCGACTGAAGCTGTTTCAGCTTCTTACATCTGTCTTTTACATTCTGTCTGGACAGATACTCATACAAAATGCATGTATTGTTGCACTGTGCTTTATTTCATGAAACTTTCCATGTTTTAAGCAACAGCATATAGTAAACTGACAGATACATGAACTTTGAAGACCGATTTTCATAGAATGTTTCCAAGTATATAAAGAGACTTCAGTTTCTTTCTAATTGTTCATGTTAAACTTTTGCATTATAATATTAATCAGCTCAGTAGAATTATGTTAGAATTTTTCATAGCATGAGCCAGGATGGTGACTTGTTCTGTGTGCTGCTAAAAAATTTGTTCATATGAAAAATGTGCTTTTAATGATACAGATGGAAGTAGATCTTAGAAGAAGCTTTTATGTTTGTCAGCAACATTTGCATCTTCATGCTTTAACAGCCAGGAACACTTAGTAACATCCATGTGACAAATGTGGAACATTTAGTCCTGTCATGATGCATTTTTTGTGTGTTTTGGGGTTTCTGTTTTTCTAATTAAGTCAACCAAAGATGCTGTATTGTTTTTCCTTGTCTTGCAGTGGGGTTGGTAAGTTTCAAACAGTCTTACCCAAGATAGTGTTTTTTTTTCTCTCATTTTCTGTGATATTGTGAAGACTGTAACTTTGAACAAACTTTCTGATTCATTGCAGCCTGTCTTTAGATGCATCTATACATGAAGAGCAGCTTGATTTTGCTGTTTGAGTACAAGGGTGCTTAAC
>NW_009952973.1:2768688-2769735 GCF_000747805.2 Chaetura pelagica | reverse complement strand
AACTTTGTGAGATTATTTTAGTTGACAGTAACTGTCAAATTTCCATGTGTCTTTACTGCAGAAAAATTCTACCCTAGCTGTGTAGATCACAGATACAGTTTGTCATCAAATGTCCTAAATCAAATTTACAGCCACACATTTTATACCTTCAGAATGACTGTGGGCAGTATTTTATTACAGAATGAAATTTGCTTGCAGAACTGAGCAGCTGTATTGTGTCCAGCTGCCTTCGTCTGAGGAGCTCTAGAACAAACAGGTCAGGTGCTATCATGAAAAAGAAACCAACTGCCCACTTTTCTTTGTAAAACAGAATACTGACTCCTCACTGTGAAATCAGGGCTCAAAGGAAGAGGAGAAATTTAGCAGCTGCTTTTTGTTTCTCTTGAGAAGGCTCACATGCTGCCATGAGGCTTGTGTTCATTGTCCTTAGGAAGCAAAAACCTCACTGCTTGGAAATACTCTTACTCCTTCCATTTGCCTGGACGTTATTCTCTCTGCCCAGGTGATGACTGTTCCCAGGACTGCTTGTCCTCAGCTCTGTCTTTAGTGGTTGTATAGATGAGTAGGTGGAAGGAGACTTATTTTCACAAGGAACTTGGTTCTTGAGGCTGCATGACAAAAGTGGATTTGTTGTGGAGAGGGAAACTCCACAGGACAGAATTAAACTAAGCCATAAAGAGTATTTTTTTTTCCACACTGGCACCAGAAGCATGGCAGATGTAGTTACAGTAAGGAAGGAGTTGTGCAGGCTTTATCTTCTAGGACAAAAGCAGCGAGTGTGGCTGAACTGCTTCTCCTCAGATGCAGAAAGTCTGTATGCTGTAAATGGATGTCAGCAACATCATAACAATAGTTCTTTTTTTGCCGGTAGTTTTCCTTCCCTGATCCTGTTCTTTCCTTTCCCTCTCCTTGTTTACACACTTTTGTTATCCTTGAGTGTCACCTGGACTCTCCCGAATCTCGCAGTGTATCTGGGAGCCACCATCCTTGCAGTGTGGGACCTGACTGAGCTATAGCTGTAGATTCTTCCTGCTGGACGGCTACTTC
>NW_009952973.1:2722240-2768664 GCF_000747805.2 Chaetura pelagica | reverse complement strand
TGAAAGGCTACTTCAGTGGTCATTGCTTTGTTGAGAACAAGAGGGGTTCTCTAATGATCTGAAAGGAATTTAATTTTGTTCAAAAGAAGGACTTGCACATCTCTCTCTTTCAGAAAGCAGTGGTGCCTTTGGCCATGGTTCTTGTTTGCCTAAGGGAACAAAATTTCTTATTCCTTTATTTTTTATAGTGCTGAGCAAGTACTGCTTACTTGAAGGGGGAGGAGAATTTTATTTTAGCTGTTACTGTCAGAAGAAGAGTTTAAGGGAATGACTTTGGCCTTCTCTTTCACTAAAGCTAAGGTTTTTTGTTGTCCTCATCCCTTCTGGAAATTATCTTCAACATTTTATGTGTCCATCACGGAAAAAAGCTATTCAACATGTAACTTGAAACTGATGGTTCTGTCACTTTAGGAAAGCGTCCTGTAGATGAGCCAATTCCAATGAAGAGGTCTTGAGATAAGGATGAGAGCCTTGAATTTGACCTGTTATTTAATGGAGAGTTAGTCAAAGGAGAACAAACTGAGAGATGTGCTGTGACTGCAGCCACTGAGCAAATGTCTTGCTGATTTTTAATCTGGTTGGAGCCTTTCCAGGATTTGAAGCTGTGGTGTGTTCAGTTATCTGTTGTATTGTAGTTGAAGTTCTGAGGCCTGAAGGTGAAAAAAAACACTTGTGATCATTGCCATGAAGTGCAACTGTGGCAGGAGCCAAGACCCTCTGAGTTGTTCTGGTCTTTTGAGTATTTGGGAAGAATGATAAATTCAAATGAATACCAAAACAGGTAGCCTAATGTTCTATAGGGAGATTACATTTGATATGGGTGATACTTGAAATGTGGTAGGATTTTTTAACAACTCTTTCACCAGCAGCATCTTAGGATTGCTAGGGTTCAACCAGCTATATAGATTCCATGTGCAAATCTTACATCTTGGATACCAAGGAAATAGTGCTCTTATATTTGATGGCAGAAAAGGATGTTAGCAGTACATAAGCCATTATATTTAATTTTTCCCCAATGATTTTGTGGAGAGCAAGAGCAGGGACATTTTACGATTTACTGAAAAGAGCTCTGAAACCAGATCAGTTTAAGCCCTGTAACCCCTCTGAGGTGTTTATGGCAGTAACATCTCCAACCGGGAGGAATCCTCCTTCTTGGCAGTTCCTGTGTAGGTTTGGAGGCAATTCTTGTCAAGTCTCTTACTTGGGTTCCTCAAGAATTGGGAAGTTATGTTACAGATGGCAAGGAAATAAAGGAGGTGAAGGAATGGAGAGCCAAATACAGTGTGCTTCAAAGGATACCCTTCTCAAACAAGTTTTAAAAGGGAATCTGACATAACTGAAAAACAAGGAAGTTAAATTTGTCCTGGTCCTACAAACCCAAATTGTTAGGAACAGCTCTACATGTAGTATGTTACTAATGAATATTCTTACTCTTTGCTCCTTCTTAGCCTTTAGGAATGGGACTGAATGTCTTGCTGCCTCATTTGTCACAGAAACCACTGTGACAGAAGCTGGTCCTCTTGGCAGCTAAGGAAAAGAAGTCCAAAAGTGTACAGATAGTGAAACCTCTGTGCTAAAAGTGTATTCCATTGTGGCTGGTGCTGATGCACATCTACAGGAACCTGTCCTGTAAAAGGAGAGAAGGTTTTAATTGTGTCAGTGCTGCTAGTTTAGCGGTTTTATGGGAACCAAATGTATGCTAAGGAAGTATCTTGAGAGTTTCCCAGAAAATTAATGAAGTCTCATTACACTTGTTTACATTAAAAGGTTCAAAAGCAGTCATTCACATGACATTATCTGGTCACCCACAAAATGACTGCTGTGTGACCTTTTAAATTTGATAAAAGTAGTATGCAGTTGTGGACAGGTTAACCCAATAGACAAAATAAAAATAGTTACTTTACTGAATGATTAAAGCCTGAAAATGAGGGAAAATAGATCTGTTTAGATATTACCCAGCCAAAGAAAATAAGGACTAAGACCTCAACAGTAGCTGAGATTTATGGGATTCTGATGCTCACTGAAAATAAGGCTTGTATCAACTATATACTAGCTTAAAATGAATTCAACATTTGTAACTACATCTATATTGTAACTGTATTTATGTGTTTAAGCATGTTAATGTGAGACAGCTACTACAGTTTCATAGAGAGATGAAGTTCACATGATGAGCTGGTTTTGCATGCAGTGGAGAGGATCTAGTACAATTCATAGTTAAAAAAGTTGTAGAAAAATGCGGTTTTACTGCAAGACTGTCTTGGCACTAAGCAAGCAGTAAGTTGTGTCTTGCTGCAGGTTTTTTTGATTTTTACCGGTTCAGAGCTCGAAACTGTAGATGTTTGTTATCTGCAAACCAGCAGAAGCAGCTTGCTTTCCTCATGGCTATTGGTAACACATGTGAAGATGACAGACTTTTAAAGATTACCATGGTGTCTATCAATTACCAGTATGCCCAGGGATGAAGTCAGGTGATCTTTGAAGTCATCATTGGTAGCACAAATTCCCCAAAGAATGCAGAGGAGCTGCATGTTAAGTAAAACATACAGACATATTGCAAATACAGTTGCCACAGGATTTTTTTACTAAAGACTGTGCTTTTCTGCACTTGATCTTCTGAGTTGTGGCAGTTGCTTTATGTAATTCTTGCTTTTTGAATTAGTTTGTTTTCAAAGTGAGATCATTCTGACAGACACATTTATATGATGAGTATTCATTACAGATTTAGTTCTTCTGTTTAGTTCTGTGCTAATTTTCCTAGCTTTAAGAGGCTTTTAACCCCTGTATTTTACAAGAGACATTTCTCGCTTAGTCATGAAATTATCCTATTCAGTATTGACATACCCTTTGCTTTCATTGCTGGAAATCTGGAAATAACTAACTATAGAATTAAGTTTTAGAGGGGGAATTTTTACACTTAATGCATTAATCCTACAGCATGTCTAATTTCAGAAATGCTTTTTTTCCCCCTATTGCATGTAATATTTGGGCATTGGTAGCCTGAGCTGTGGGCAAGGCTCTTTGTCTATAGCATTATCTTCCACAGCAGCAGTCATGCCTGCCTGCAGTTGCTAGGAAGCAGAGGGCTCACATGAGGTTGTAGTCCAAAACACTGATCATTCCAGGCTTCCCATGATTTGTCTTTATCCCTTTATTTATTTTGCCAAACATTGTCAATACTTAATAGCAATATATTTTAATTGTCTTTGGGAAAGTGATCTTGATATGATTGATTTGGGCACAAGCATCAGAAGAGTACATGCCAGGAGGACTCTGTTCACATTTTATCACTGATACTGTTGCCATGGAGTGATACTATTTTCTATACTAGATGTGAAATGAGCCTTGATAAAGGCATACAGTCTGCTTTCCTTTTCCTTTAAATGCCAAGGTGCTGACATTATAGAGCTGATTATAATTTCTGAAATTTCCTAGTCTATTGCTAGCATATTAAAAAAGAGTGAAAGTCTTTGCAAGGGGAAAGATTATTAAAGGAGGATAAATATACCATGGCAGAGTTTGCTTCAAATTTTGAAATAAGTATGTCCATAATAAGCAATAAACTGTATAAACATGTTTATTAATGGAACGTTTGTGGTTTAAGGATTTAAATGTACTGAAGATGTAATTCTCCTGTGATTAAAGGAGTCACAGAGATAGGAGGGACTAGTTGCAGGAGCAACTAGTAGTTATTTTGCATATTATATTATAGACGTTGCAGATTAGATGGCAGGACAAAAAGGAGACACCTGCAGGGAGGAAAACAATGCTGAGAAAGAGACCTTTCTCTGCATGCTGGCCTGCATAAAGAGCCTTATTTTTTTGTCTGGAATCCACCGGTGGTGACAGTGGGGTTAGTTTCAAAATGTGTTGGAGTGCAGTCATGGTCAGTTCAAATCAGTCCCTTGGGATTTCATGCTGTAATGCAGAATACTGCCAGTGCTGGGAAATGGATTTTGACATACATTTTGCAAATGCCTTTGTGTGCTACCGTGATAGTGTTATTACAATCCTGATTTCATCGTACTACAGAACAGTAGGAATTCACACCAATGTTGCTGCATTTTTCTATCTTCAGCACAGAAGTTATCATGTTGGTTTTATTGTTATAACTCTAGTATAATTTTATATTAATTTTGTAGTGGAATATTGTAGCTTCTTTCCTGCCCATTCTTAGAGTTGAGTGAAAAATCCCTGCAACTCTATTTCTTTCCTGTCTCATGGTTCTATTTTTTATTTTTCTCTTTAAAGAGTTTCTACAGGATTATTTACATTCTTTCTTTGGTTTCAGCCTGTCCTTCCTTTGCCTTCTTGTATATTTTGTACTTTTAAAGGTTACTGGTGTGTGGCCATATTTTTAGAGAGCAAATGTTAACTTGGATTTGCTCTTGGGATTTTAAGTTTGCTCTGTGTGTGGAGTTCCACAGTTCCCTGAAAAAGGTGTGGCAAGTAAGAGCCATGCATAAGGTTGATGTCAATGTCTTTACATGAAAGGTTGTTTGTCTTCCCTTCGATTGTTTCAGTTCTTAACATACCAGCAAAATTTGAATGGAATTTGCCCCTTTGCTCATGTTCAATTAACTATATTCTTTTTGCTTTACACTTGTTGTTCTAGTGCAATTAAAATTGAAAATTGATGTTATTTTTTATGAATGGGTGAATTACTCAAATTTAATGGAAATGGATCTGTACAGAATCCAGAAAGAAAGACCTTTGCATTGTGGACTGTAAAGAGGCTAATGCTGTATCCAGTGTAGTATTGAGGACAGCTTTAGTAAAAGGACTATGCCACTTGGTACCCATGAAGTGTATCTGTTGCTTCTCCTGATAATGGCAATCATTTGTGAATAAAGAATACCACAGTTCCTATGGACACCTTTCAGACACAGAGAAATAATTTTAAATTGTCACTAGTGAGAGAAAATAAATGTAACTCTCACTGCTCTGTGTTACAGTGCCTTTGGAGTCTGCCTCTCTGGCAGATGGAGAATGCACTGTTACTTCAAAGAAGGTTTTGCTTCTCAGTGAGAACACAAAGTATAGTTTTTGTTCTTGTTTGTTTTTTCTATAAATCACTTTACCTTGCTTACAGATCTTTTTGAGCCTATTGCACAACCTAGCAGATTATTATTATAATCAAGTACTGGGCAAACATCCCCTGCTGGGTCACAATCCTGTTGTTTCCAGGAAGGAGCAAGTTTTTTTCCTTGTAGGCTGTTTATGAGTGTGAGTTAGTGGTAAAGTAGCTCTACCAAGAATTATTAAGGACAGCTCACTGTTCATGAGCTTTGGCTGCTACTGACAGGGTCATGGTGTGAAAATATTTATAAATGTACTCCCCCTCCAATCTGCATTCACTTCAAAACACATGCATTTTATATTGTCCCACCTGGTGCATGCAACATGCATGACATTAGCAGATGTACATCCAGGCAGGGCTGCTGGAGCCTTAAGTATACAGATGTGAATGTAGCTCGAATGACAGAGTTGTGAATCTTAATGGAGCACAGAGCATGGTGGCTATATGGAGATCATATTTCTGTTTCCTGTCACAAAAAACCCCCTACATCTGCAAAACACAGCAGCTGACTGCTTAAGTGCACAGCATTCTCTAATTCTCTGAGTGTGATGTGTGAAGCTGGTGGGCCAGATGGACTACACTTCCTCTCTGGTAGAGCAGGTGCTTTCCCACCAAACCCCATCACTCTCAGCATAATTAATTCTTTCATACATTTCTGGAGTGTCATTTTTAAATACCTGGTACATTTTTTAAATGTTGGGGTTTATTTTTTTCCTGCTTTTTTTTTCTGTTAAGATTGTTTTCTTTTCATTCCTAGTTTCCACTTTCTGCTTGTCTTGGCAAATATTTTAACATCTTTGGAGAAAGCTTGAACATTTATGCACATAACACAATTAAAGACAGTTCATTCAGAAAAGTCTAGGAAAGAATAAAACCCTGACCTTTGGTTGCTAGCCTGTTTAACTACTGTAGTTATGTTGTATCTTTCATGAGGGAGAAGACGAGTAGAAGAGAGTAATTTTATTGACTGTGGGGTTCTTGCATCTTATACTTCAGGCTCTGGCACTGGCATTGTTCAGGAATGAGGTCCTGGACTAAAGACTCAGTTTTTCTGCTCCAGTATGGAAGTTTTATATCTTTATAATGTTCCTTTGAAAGCTACAATTTCACTTGGGAAAAAAGGAACAGGGGGGGAAAAAGGCTATAATGTGGCAGGATAAACTAGAAAACAAGCTGTGATTCTGCATGGTGGAACAAGATCTTGAGAGTAAAATATGCTGGTGTATTTACAAGCAAAGTGGAAGCCAACAGTGCACAGTGGAAAGAGCACACACTGTCGCCCAGATATCCCCGTCTCTCTACTGTATGCTCTCCAGTGTCTCTTGTGTGGCTGAAATATAATAGCTCTGTTGTGAAATTTTAGCTGCTGTGATTCCCATTTGTGTAGTTTAAGAGGAGCCAGGTCTCTGTAAGAAACTGTTTGTTTAAAAAGTAAAATGAAAAGACTGTTGCTATGTGTCTGCTGTATAGCTGCTGAGGAGGGGGAGCTGCCATGCTCTGTGGAAGTATGGGAAAGAATAGGACCAGGGGTAGGGATGAAATGACATGGCAGAGGTTTGGATAAACAAACTATTATTTTGACCAGATGGTGAAAAGCTCCAGTAAATGTAGCTGAGGTTAACTAGCATCATGGACAGGTACCAACAGTATTCAGGAGAGATGGCAGCAATTGAGAGCAGAGTCTCATTATTCAGCAGTTCCCTATTCTAGTGTGTCTCTAGTTTCTCCAGAAGATGGAGGACCATTACACAACAATGAAAAGTGAAGATGTACAAATTTAGCACGTAGATGTGACAAAACTTCGGGGACTGTATTGGCTTAATAAGAATATCTGGTCTGTTTATAGTTTACATACCAGCTACAAAGGGTCTCATCCATTAGTTTGAGAAAAAAATAATGAGGAAATAGGGAATGGATCGTCTAAAAGTAGCACGTGATAAAGTGATTTAGTATTAGAGACAGTATGTCTGAATATTCAGGGAGGTCTCAATCCTCCCTAAACATATGGATGTACAAATTCTGCATACACAAAGTTGGACATACACTTCTTTCTAGAGCTGCTGTGTTTTTAATTTTTGTTTCTGTAGAGCAGATACTGAAGAATGCTTCTACTTGCCAGCACCATCTTGCTTTTCTGATCACTGAAGCTGAAATTCATTCCAGTTAGCTGTTTTGAACACTGGAGGGGCTACATCCAACTCCTTCAGAACCACTCCCCAGAACAGAGTATTTTCTTTTCCTGAGAGAAAGCACAAGACTTCAGAGAATACTGGACCTAGCCATCTGGTTTTCATCATCTTCCACTTCAAACCAGCTCTGACTTCTGCTGTGGAAGAAGTATAGCAACAGTTTAAGAATCTAGTGTCCTGTTTGTGGCAGAATTCCTTATTGGAAAAAGGAGACACTTCTGTCTTTATTGCTGATTTGGCAAATGTATAACCTGTCAGTCCTCATTTCCTACCCGGAACTGAATCCAGCTGTTGCTTTTATTAATTAAAACTTGCTGCTAGTACACAGTGTGCTTTCCTCAGATAATGCATTATAAAACTTAGCTGCATTCTGTGCTTCTGGATGTGCTCGAGGTACTTCTACATATGATGTTCCTTGTGTTCTGTGGTGTGTTTTGCAAAGGCTTAAGGTTTGCCAGATACTAGATATGCTATTTAAAAGCTCTCAACTTGTGCAGCAAAAGGTATTGATGAATCAAGTAAATGGAGTTTGTAATGGATAAGCTGTAATGGGTTAGGATCCACTTGTACTGCAGGTGCATGGCTAAAATATTGATTGTGTTCTCCACTTTCTCTTTGCTTTGACCCTCTTAGTTGTCTCTGAACTGTTCTGACCTGGAAGGTTTTCTAACTTGGCATTTCTCAACTTCTCAGATGTGCAGTGGGTATGGGCCAGAAGGACAGTCTGCTCCTGGGTCCCCATCTGATGAAGGTGTGCATCGTCACGTTGTCAAATGAAACATGCACGTAATGCACCATCTGGCCATGCAACCTGATTTACATGCATGTAACGTTTTGGTCTTGTGGCCTTCATGAAATTGGGGTAGTACACAGACGCTGTGTGATTGGTGAGGGGTCGTAGGAGAAGGAAGGCTGCTGTGTGTCATGGTTTCATTCAGACATTCAGCCTCATCTGCAAAGAAGATAAGAGGAGCTTCTGGTCCCGTTATTTTGAGATGGTGTAGTTAATGACCTGGCTGTTAATGTGTGCATTTGAAGGGCTGTAGCTTGTTAAAGGGTGTGTTCACACAATTATTTTCAGTATTGATACGTAAAACTTAGTTGACATGATAGGTAGTATCAGGTCCATTTTACTAGCCCTTCACTGAACAGTTTTCATTGTATGTATGATAAGCGTAATTCTCATAGTACTAATTTGTAATTTGGGAGCAAGATGTAATTGATGGCAAACTTTTAGATATTGAAAGTGTTTAAAAGGTCTGACTTTAGAACAGCTTGCATTAACTTTAAAGCGGTGATGACTTTGTTGGTCTGCTGCGTATCAGTGCAGTCATGTCATTTTTTGGGAGGCTTAAGGTCACACATTGCTTATTCTGCTACCTCTACATATTCAAAGCTGGGCCATCTGAATAAAATTTGTAAAATATATAGCTAACTTAAATTGAAGAAATTGCTGGTTTAGTTATACATATTTATTGTATAATCGGTATGTTTTGATTTCAGACCAAATAAAGAACTGAAGGCTTCTTTTTTGTTAGAGAGTATAGCATGTCATGAATTTGAGATTAAGATTTTGCATGTGCTGTGCCTTTTGGTCTTTCTGATGATTGCTTACTGTTGCACATGGTAGTCTGCTAGCTTCTAAATCGTATGCGTGTGAGAATTGTGTGGAGCAAAAATAGCTAGAAATGTAGACATGCGGTGTTGAAGAGTTAGGGTACAAAATTGGTGTGTATATGAAAAATTAATTTGGAAGGAAGGAGGGAAGAAATGTCTCTACACTTTGTGTCAGGCTTCATTTCTGCATCAATCATTAGGAGATGTATAGATCCCTTGCTATTTTTTTTTGTCTACAGTGAGCAAAATATGAAAATATTTTTTAAAGTGCTATGAATACATTATTCAAGCTGTGAGTTTGGCCAGGTTTTAAATTTTCCATAAAAGCAAAAATTAGCTAAGAGGGCCCTGCTTATTTCCAAATATAAATTGGCTGTGATTTATAAGACTCCAGTTACATGAAATATATGCATTACTTAGGAGAGTGTTTATTCTTCTTTGTAATGCTTAGGGACACAACTTTAATGCAGAATAACTGAAAGTACTGAAAGCTGTATTTCTGAAAGCCAAAATAAGGTGCTCAATGATGATTAGATGTTATTAATAGTGTGATTTTGCATGTAAGCACATTAATAGATATTCACAAGGGGACAGGACAGTAGGGGCCAGATTTCTGAAGAGATTCAGGTGACACAATTTACAGATAATTTCCTGTGGGGCTTGCAAAGTTCTGTGACTACTGTGGACATACAAACATCTAGAAAAAAAAACCCAAAGAAAACAACCCCCCCAGCAAACAAAAAACTGAACCAAACCCCTCCTGATTCTAAATGATGTCACACTCCTTCAAGAAAATGGGGAAGTGACCACCTTGCAGACCAAGGAGCTGGAAGCAGAAGCTCATCTTTTCCATCGTCCTGGCTGCAGAAGGACTTACAAGGCTCTGGTGTGTCACTGAGCAGTGGCCTGAATAGTGAAAGGCATTTGATATTTGTTGATATTTGGCAGACTATTTGAACAAGTGTTTAGATTCAGAGTTGGAGGTGCAAAGTGACAGAAACCTTTGCCTGTGTATGCTGACGTGTCCTGCCAAGTCCCTCTTGAAGAAGTGGTGCTTTTGGACATCACCATGCTGATCAAAGCAAGAAACAAAAAAATAATAGGGTGATTGATGATAATAATATTACTGCTTTCTGACCTACATTAGTATCATCAACTACAGTTATCACAAAACTTGGTTCTTAATGGATATAAACAAAGTACCTGTGTTTCAAGAGTGTGTGTATGAGAATAGGTAAATTAAACAAACTTGTCACTCAACTCTTTGGCTCAGGAAGAAGTTGAAAGGCGAAAGACTTGTAAAAGAAGGTAGACCATGAGGAATGCAAAAGAACCTGTCTAGCTTTGATCAACTTGTTTGCTTTGGTTCTTGTTTAGGAGGACTCCTTCCTGATTTATGTCAACTCGGTGCTTCTGAGAACACCCATGTGCAATGCACACACTAGCCACAGCTGTAACACAAGTGTGGGAGGGAGTGGGCTCTCTCAGTGGACCCTCTCCGAGATCTTCTCTGGACTCAAGCAAAGCTGTACATTAGCCACCTGTTAGGGCTCTTTGGGCCAGTAATGATATCTCAAAGGTTGCTTCTCCAGTGACAGCAGTCCTCCAGTGGCCTGCCACACTGTCCTGTCCCCTATGTTAAACCAACATGTTTACCTAGTGAACACAGCAGTTTACAAGGTGTACTTGGATGTGGCAATTTAGGCAGCCCACACAGAGCCTTTGTTCACTGTAAGGATGCAATAACAACCCCTTTTTTCTCTGACAGCAAAATCAATGTAAAAGATTTCCACCCTGGCTGCTTATTGATTCTTGCTAGTGTGACTTTGCAGTGAACTAGGAAAAGAATTTTTTAAAAAAATTGACTAAATGCAGATAAAGGTTCTTGGGTTTTATTCTCTGTTCTGTTTCTTTAAGTGAAGGATTTAAGCTCCGCATTTAGTGATCTAGTTCAAATTGTGGTTCCATAAATAGTTGTATCAGTCTAGCCAGGAGTATTGGATAGAGTGTTGTGGTTTGTGGGCAGGAATTAGAGCTGAGTCTGGTTTGGGGGCTTGGAAAGTGTTTGCAGAAACTCATGTAACTGTGCAGTCTCAGCCTGTCTTAAGTCTATGCCACTGTTGAAAGAGCTTTTAGACTTGGGCTACTCTTGCCTGCGACTACCATTTGCCCTGGAGTCAGCAGCGTCAGGAACTGACTTGGCTGAAATCTAATGCTGCACCAATAACGAAGTTTTTATGATGAGCTTTTGTTGGATCACTTCCCTGATCTTACTCCAATTGCACAAACCTGTGTGCCACAAAGAATCGGGCAGCTGGCTGCAAGGTTGCTTATTCACTTCTGCAGTTCTTTCTCTTCTTTGTAGCATCTTCCTGTAATTTGTCTGTTAGAAACACCAGTATAATTGTAAAGATCTTTTTATCATTAATGTTCGGTTTTAATGTCACACACCTACTCTGCATTCAGGATATGCACTGATCATTTAGGCTCAGTTGCTTAATATATCACATTACAACTTTATATAGTAATTATGTGATTTATCTAAGCAAAAAAAATTTTTTTTTTAAATTAGTTTTAGTTAATGTAATAATCCATTATGCCAGTAAAAGTAATAAAATTGATTTATTGTTCATAGAAAGGCATTCTAATGGTAAAAAATGTCCGAAGCAACAAGATAGACACTACCTTGAGTTGTGCTTTCTAAACCATCTTGTTAAATATCATTTTCAAGTTAATCCTGCCACTAAAAGTTACAACATGCTGCAGTGCAAGATGATTAAAATAACATGTCCTACACAAAATATTTCCTTATTTGTGTGATAGATATTCTAGATTATTAAACTCATGGCTTCTTGCTTTCTGCAGTCAGCAGAGAACAGGGAAATTTATGTGCTATGCTGTTGCTTGGCAGAAGTTCTCAGACTTGGAGGTCTGTAGCTTACTAAAGTTAATGAATAAAAATGGATTTGTACTTAAACTCTTGACAGTGCATATCAAGGTTTTAGCATGTTATAAAATCTAAAATTATAGCTGAATATGTAAGCAGCATTAATGAATGTATGGAGCTGCTTTTGCTAAAAAATAAGGGTCTTGACTTTGATTAAATAAGGCAAATACTTGGTAGTCACTTTGAAAATCAGTTCTCCTTCCTCAGAAATATGTTCTCTTTTAATTTCTGTTCTTCCAGTTTACATAGGCAGTAAAAATAAATTATGTTCTATTTGTATGTGTTTGCACAGTAAGGAGAGCAGGGTAGACCAAACAGACTGATAGAGTAGATTGTCCTTCTAGCAGACAGTTTCAGTGCTGGAACCTAAACTTTCTGCTCCCAAAACACACTTTATAATAACTGGTCTACCATATATTAAGTAGGCATTAGCAGCACTGCTGCTTGCTATGAATTCAGACACTGACAATTATTTTGTGTATTTTATCTGAACCTCGTGGGTGTATTAAGTGTAATAAGGTAATGGCTTCCAGCTTGGACATGCCTCTGACACCTCTGGATCCTTGCCAGCATCAATGGCATTTAGCTGCTCGTGACATTTTGTGGGAGGCTTAGAAACAAAACTTAAAGACATGTCAGGAACTTTTGAGTTAAATAGGAGTGAATTGAAACTGTGGCTATCATCAGAGCAGGAATTGTGGATTACTGTACAGACTGAAGTGCCCTGTTCTTCCTAGATCTATCTGGTCTTTGCTTGCTGGATGATGTCTGGTTTTCAGAGTGAAAGCATGATGCTGTAATGTACTCCTGCTGTTTTCTCCTCCAGTGATTTTCATCTTTCTTGCTCTCTGTAGACTAACTGAAAGCAGTAAATCTAAGATATATCAATATTTTTATTGGCAGATTTGTTCATTGTCATCACTTGTATACATAGAGGAGCAGAGAAGGCAAAAAGCTAAAATCTCATAATAATTCATCAAGGAAAATAATGTTTCATTTACTTGTCTCAGATACAGAATGTATGTACAAATAAATCAATATGTTATTAAAAAAAAGATAAAAGGCAGTGTGATCTCTTATGAGAGATTCATATGTGAAATGGAGTTAGTCTTACCTGATTTTAAGACCTTGTAGTTTAGTAGGCCACCCACAAGAAAAAAAAAATGCAGGTAAGCACAAAATGCATTTTGCCGAACCATTTTGTAACTGTTTGAAATACCCAAACCAAAAGCCTTATTATAATTGAGAAATGTAATGCTTACTTGGGGTTTCAGTGAACAGCATGTTCCATGTACTGTCACTGAGCACACTGTATGACAACTGAGCACGCAATGGGGTGCATTGTATGATGCTTTGCACCCTGGAGCTGAGGAAGAGGAGTTGAATTCTCACTTGTTCAGTTCTCACTGAAGTGGATTGTAGGGATCCCATCTGAGAAAAAATGAGGTGTTTTCCTAGCCTCTATGTTAGAGGGGTGGGTTTTTTTGTTGTTTGGCTTTGTTTGATTTTTTTTCTTCACACTGAAGATGGTGAGTACAGAAGGAACAAGCAAGTTGGGTGCAGGGATGAGCAGTTCTTCTCTCCAAATGGAGTGGCATGGCTGCAAAGTTCCTCTTGCTTTCTAGGCGTTGTTTTTCTGGGGCTTACCTACAGACATACTTTCTAAGGAGCCTGAATGCCATCCCTGACTGTATGATTGACATCTCCAGTGTGCGAACTGTGATTAATCTCTTGACACTGATGTATGTGTCCAGCCCTCTTTGCTTGTACTTAGGTTTCTGTACTTCTAATTTAAAGGTTGTTGAGATTTAATTAATAAATATTTCTGATGGGACTTGAATGAAGCAGTTATGAGCACCTTTGGAAAACTGACAACAGATCTGGGAGTGATGTGAGGGAATAAGCACCTGCCACAGGAGAGGTTAGCAAGGTCATGTCTGTGTAGCGTTTATTGTCAGTTTTTCAGCTGTGGTAGTCTCTGTGCTGTAGGAGATGGAAAGAATGCAGAAAGATTGCCATTGGTCAGGTCCATTGACCTCACTAGCACATTTTGCATCAGAGCAAGGACAAAGAGTAAGTATTTTGCCCTCCTTGTTTTTTTCGAGTATGTGGTACTTATGGTGGTTGGCAAAGTGAGTGCCAATGCCTGTTGAATGTTCAACTTACATTCCAGATGTTATTTTGGTTTGTGTCATTCCGGATAGGGCCCCATTTGAGGTTGAAGACCAGGACTTCCTCTATTGTAATTGCAAGTTGTTGTTCATGGAGAGGGTGTTAAATCCTCAAGCAGATAGATCCTGTTCTTGAAATCAAGGCTTATGCCTTTAGAATTTCAGCAAGTAGATCTGAAGCTTTATTTCCATTTCTGTGTGTTAAACCTGTGGTACCAGGAAGATGGACAGTGGTGAAGCATGAGACAGGTAATAATTGATTTGTATTTCATATAATATCTTCTTGCCAAACAAGGTTGTAAGTGAGGGCAGTGAATTAAAGACATCTGATGATGTGTGTTACTGGCAGCTCATGTGCTAATCTTGCAGGCACACTTACACCCAGACAACCCTCTCTTGACAACTCTCAGCCACTGGTAAGTTCACTACCAATAGAGAGCCTTATTTTACTGACAGCATGCCACCAACACAGGCCAGTGACCTGGTGTGAAGATCTGGCATAGTGGATTTTTCCAGATACTGGTGGTCAGCCATTCTCATTGCACTTGGGTTGCCTGCAGGTGGAACTGCTGCGGTTGCCTGGAAAGGGTCTACCATGAGAGATTGCTGTACTGCCATGAGCAGGCCTGGAGTTCTTCAGTCCTTTAATTGGAAGGATGTTGGATTTTGGGTTGGTGATGCTTGTAGGACAGGACCATGCTTATAGCAATCATCAGCAGCATAACTGGTTGAACTGTTTCCTTTCAGTTTCCTGATAGTTTCCCTATGTCAGTGTCCCTCTTTTATGTCCTGTCTTAACATTTTAAGTGTGGGTATTTTGGAGTAGGGGAGTATGTTATATGCTACATTTTCTTTTTCTTTGAAACTGGCTGCTGGCAATTAACTTGCTTTTCATGCTATCAGTAAAACTGAAAGAATTAAATACACTTTTTATCCACAAAATGAAAATCTGTCATATGCTCTGACAGTAAGGGTACCCCAAGCAGATTTTATGAGCTATGAAAACTGTATCTTAGTTAGCTGAAATCAAAGGGCATAAATGTGACAAAATATGTGGTATGGGAGCAATTCTTAAGCCATGAAAAACTGATTTAATATTTTTTAGTTTCATTTAATTGCTATCAGAGATGACCACTGTCATGAGTTATTCGGCCAAACTGCCTGCTGTTTTCCACTGTAGTCCACTTTAATTCTGTCGATCTGAAAGTCTGGTCACCCACATTTGAAATTCAGCATTGCAAAGCAGTCAGCTTTAAGACTGAATAATCTAAATTCTAGAAATGTTTTTTCCATAGTGCATGGTCCTGTGTTTTTTTTCTGCACAGTTAGTGAGAGTGTATTTTCTGATATTTCATGTGCACAGATAATTTCTTCCACTTTGTATATAATTTAAAATCTTTGCTCTGCTCTTCAAAATATATTCTGTTGTTAGAAAACAGGAAATCATGCCTAGGAAGGAAGGTAAAAAGAAATCTAAAACAATCTACAATCACTTTTATTTTAATATTTTGGAATGGCAGGGTGACAGTTAAATATATGCTTGTGGATTTTGAAGCAAAGCAAACAAAAAAATAAAATCAAAATGGAAACTTGAAAACTGAATCAGTGTTTGAAAGAGTCTGGGCTTTAGAAGCTGGTATAATTTCTTCATAAGCTTGTTTGCTACTTATTAATAATAGTGTTTCATGCCTGGAAAATATGAGAACAGATTGCCTATTGTTGCAAGTTGTCATAGTTCCACTGAAATGAATGGCACCATCTTAGGACCTGTCACATGTTTGCTTTCTATTAGCTGTAAAGTCTCTCCATACTTTTAGCATAACACTGAACAAGGTGTTTCTGTTCCCTCCTGTTTAAGTGTATTGCCAGCGTTTTTTTCTTCATTCAAACCTGTGTGTGCTATAGGATTGAAGTGTATGTCTAGGTTAGGTTAATGATACTTCATTACATAGTGGTTCCCTTTTAATTTCTGTGAGATTAGCCCCTCTTTCCACATGCAAATAAAGGTCACTTCTGCACTTTCAGTGCTGTCTTAATTTGTCTCATTAAATGACAGACTATTGTTCTTTCTTTATCTTCTTACACCCTTGGGTGTTCACCAGTTTCCACTGTTTTTTTCCCCTCGTTTTTAATCATCACACTGATGGATCAGCTTTATTATTATTATTTTCTTATCACTGTAAAATTTATTTTGCTCCCTCTTTTTTCTTCTCCTGAGAGGATGTCTGCATTTTTACCATTTTGTGACTTTACTGATAGTGTCAGCAGGACAGAAGAAATTTTTTCTCTGATGAATTGGAAATCTAAACAGTGTACAAATAGACTGAAGGATGTAGACTACAGAAATCATGACTGGCAGGAGAAATCCAGCCAGTAGTTGTGCATACTATGACTTTCATTTGCTTTCAAAAATGTTTATTGAGGACAAACTTTGTCCTATTTTTCTGTATTTCCCACTCCTTAATAACATGCACCTTCAACTTAGTGTATTGAAAACATTATTTAGTGAAAGAATGAGAAAAGCCCTGTGAACATAACCCTTCTTTGAGTCATGTGTGTCGTCCTCCACCCCCTGCCTTTCTTTTCTACTAGATCTCAATCTCATATTCAGCCTAACTCTTTGTACAGAGGTGTTACAGCTTGGTACTCTCTTGCCTCCTGCCTCTCCAAGGCATATAAATCCTTTCAGCCCTATCACCTCCATGGTACTGCTGACATACAACACTCTTGATCAATCCACTGTGAAAATTGCTGCTGCTGCCTTCATTTCCTCCTGTTTGGACTGCTGTAATTCACAGCTGTCAGGCATTTAGCTGCTATAATACTCCATAGGGTTGGTACTAGTGCAGTATGCTGTCATAACATGACATGTTTTGGACCATGGCTACTGTATGTTTTAATTTCTGAAAGCTGTGGTCACTTGTTGCCTTCATTGGTATCTGAAAACTTGAATTTGTTAGCATGTTTTCACTGGGTTCCTCCTCCTAAATCAGTTTGCATTGATAATAGTTAATTGCTCCCCTGACCTCAAGTGTAATGCCATTCAACCTCAGCTCTTTTTGCTACAGTAATTTTTCATTTCCTTTTAGTTCCAGATTCTCTCTCTTCAGATCAATGATTCCATGGGTAAAGTTGCTGAATGATTTAAAAAAACCAAACTATTAAGTGGGTAGAAATTGAATGCATGTGAAGGACTTGAACAATGGAGAAAGATCATGTTTTTATAAATGCAGAAATTGATGCCACCTATTACTGCTGTCTGAGATATTATTAAAATAATTTAAGTTGAGCACAGTGAGACCTTCAATTTTCTTTGCATCTTTATTTAAATTAATGTATTATTCCTTTGCATGTACTGTTCAAAAGTCTGAAGGCTGCATAATTTACAAGAAAACAAGTTGCTGAGCGTAATGGGCTGAATTTTTAATATCCTTGAATTTCATGCCCATAATTAATCACCCACGCTCAACTGCAGACATAAATGTTAGCATTTACACATGTCAGGGAGGCAGAATCTTTCAGTATTACCACCTGCATTAGATTTCAGACACAAGAAATAAATAGAAATACTTTTCCTAAAAGGGCCAAGCGAATTACAGTTCCATAGGATCAGGATGGCAGAGTATTGAGAGCACGCCAGGCTGTATTTTAGTATTTTTAATTATAGAAATAACAAAGGACAAGGCTGGTGAAATACATGTATTGTAGACTTGATTTATACACAGCTGTAAAGCATTTTTAGGGTTGGTTCTTTGTTTTGCTGAAGTTGAGTATGAGTTTTTTCTTTAAGTTACCCAGAGCGAGTGGTTGGGGTATGTCAGGAGTGGCCATGGGTTGCACCCTGCGCTGCAGGCGTGGGATGCAAATGCAGGGGCATGAAAGAAGCTCTGTGGTGCCATGGCTCACAAGGAGGAGCTTTCTATTTGCAGCACAAGAAACTCTGGTATAATAGCCCTCGATGCTGTGAGAAACTGTTTTGGAGCAGGGGGAAGATGCAAAGGAGTATGTCGTGCAATTAGTCACAGCAATACCTGTTCTGAAATACAGCAAAACTTGAGCATCTGTTGCAGAAGTCATAAAATCCACAGGGTGCTTAAGAACAAAAAAACCTGCAAGAAGGAAAAAAACCCCATATTGAAACAACACATATCTTTTGGGCTGTAATTTTAAAACTGATAGAAGTAATGGGTAACTTTTAGCTTTATAATTTGCCATGGCACTTTTTACATGGTTTCCTTTTCCCCGCTCTGTGCTTTTCAACCTTTCCAAGCCATCTTTTCATTCATTTGGTTTTAATTCAGTTCCAGTTCATCTTAATGCCAAAGCAGTTCCTCTGTGGGTGAAGAAGTAAACGTGTAATGAAGTCACCAAGTAGTTCTTAGGGCCAAGTTCATACTAGTAGGAAAAGCAGCCAAAGGCTGTTCTGGGGCCCTGTGGCCAAATGACCTGGCACAGCTTGTCTCTATGCAGCTAAATTGATTTACATCCCCAAAACAGAATTACCTCATCCAGACTTAGGCCAGGGACTATTCCTAGCAATGGCATGCTTGGTCTTTCTTGAAGCCATACCTAAAACATGCCAGCCACTTAGTTTGGACTCTTGTGTGTCGACCTCTGCCTTTGTCCTGTTGGTAGCTGATGTTTGTGGGTCTCACCTTTCTAACCTCAGTGAGGTGCAGGCAATGGCTGACTCAGGTCTTCTCTGTGAACTCCTGATAGTTTTAACTCTTGAGCTTTACGATAATAAGGTGTGCAATGTTTTGTTAAGGTCCTCAGGCATTTTACTTGCACCAGTAGGCTGATGGAAAATTTCATATTTATCATACTCAAGGAATAAGTAGGAAATTAAACCAAATGAGGAAGATAAATCCTTTCAGTGTCTCCAATAGTGACAAATTAGAGAGCTGAAAATACTCGCTCTCTTAATGTATACGTATTTTTATAAATTGTTTTCTTCTGAGATGTTTGTACATTTGAGTGAAAACTTCCACAATGGAATGTGCCAGAAAAGAGCAAAACCCAGCATAAAATGTTTTGTTCTCAGAGATCTTAGGGCAATAAAATTAAAGATGCAGTGTAGAAAACTATTCTGTTTATGAAATACTAATTTAACCAATTCACCCTGTGTAAAAAGAGCAAGAGTTTCACACTCACGTATCCTCTTGATTTGACTTTTGGTGGCTGATGAAGCAACACAGTTGTGTTACAAGTGCTGTTGTAGCTGGGCAGCAGTTTATTACTTGGCCCCACTGGACATGTAGGGGGTGGTGGGAGGTCTCCAGCACAGCCCCAGCTGTTCAGGGCTGTCTCCAGTTGTGTCTCAAAACTCTTGAGACCCCAGCCCTGATGGGCAGGGAGCCTCTTCTTGTGCTGAATCATCTTCAGAGAAAAAAAAAAACAGCTGGTACCTCTCTAGCATCAGCCTGTGACCAGTATTTACTCATCTCTTGCTCTGCAGCTGAGGAGAGAGCCTAGTACTGTCTTTCTAGTAGCCTCTCCTTGAGGACTGGTGGGGGGGCTATTAAACCACCCCAAAAATTTTCTCTTTTCCTGGCTAAACAAGCCCCTTTCCCACAGACTTTCCTCACAGGCATGTGTTTATGGT
Organism: Chaetura pelagica; assembly: GCF_000747805.2. Classification (NCBI taxonomy): domain Eukaryota; kingdom Metazoa; phylum Chordata; class Aves; order Apodiformes; family Apodidae; genus Chaetura; species Chaetura pelagica. Next base: position 2,749,058 of record NW_009952973.1, on the reverse strand, counting down.
AATGGCAAAGCTTATTGCTACAGTAAGCATTTATTAAAATATTTTCAAGTTTTTGTTGATTTCTGCCTCTCCCATGTGCATCAAAGAAAGGCTTTCAGTTTTAGAAAAAAAAAACGTTCAGGTGTATTCTGTGTTAAAGCTTAAAGTTGCCTGATGATTTTAAATAATTGGGTTTTTTAATGCTTTCTGGACTAGTCATTGCCTTAATGACAGATTCATCTAATGAGAGTTGACCTCCTACTCTTTGTGTAATGTCTTATGGGTCCTTTAAAACCCAGTTGAGGGAATGTGATACAGCATATGGAAACTCACCCTGGGTTTTCACAGGCTTCTGAGAATATCTTCTATACATCTAACGTATTGGTCAAGTGTGATCCATTGAAAGTCTTTCTTTAAAGTACTTATTTGCAACGTGTTTGGAATTTACAGCAGAATTCACAATACTTTTTGGATGTACTTAATATAACTGAAAAGAAAAAATGTTTCTCAGTCAGTTATAGCTACATGCAAAACTACACTGACAAGGTAATTAAGTCTCTGACAGGGACTCTGCAGTTTGTGCATCTCTCTCTTTATGCTGTGCATGCTTGTGATGGTCACATTTAGTTATATTGGTAGAGCTCTTGCTTGTAGAAAGGACTGGAGATTAAAACCCCCTCCAGGCCTTAACTTTTATGGATCACTATGGCACAAAGTCCTCTTTCAAATGAGGTACAAAGTTAAACTCTGACGGCTCTTTTAGGTAATAGATTAGATAAGAATGTCCCACAGCACTTTTGTGATTTACATGTGTTGTGCTTTTCTTAAGACCTACCTCCACTGGTAAAAACAATATTAAGGCAAAGTAACTTAAGGTATGGCTTTTGCAGTCATGGAAAATCCACTTGATTGAGTTAATTATGGGCAAATAAACAAGTAATGTTACACATGAGGTCTAAATGATCTTATGTGCTTGTTGCAATAATTACACTCTGAGAAGCTAAGTCATTCTTTTACAAACTGCAGATAGCCAGCTTAGGTAGCAGAGTGTGGTGGAATTTATTGTGTATATGCACATTTGCTTTTAAAACACAAACAGGTACCTTTAGAACAATATTTCTGTTATTTATTTTGAACAAAGGAGTGGTGATTTTGCTGGTTTCATTTTTACCTCTTGTTTCCATGCAGGTCCAGGCAACAGATGCAGATGCTGACCAGTTTGGTGAAATAGCATATTCTCTTTATGATGGCTTCCATTATTATGAAAAATCCAAAGCCTTCCAGATTGACCCACGTACTGGTCAGATCTGTGTGTCTCAAGACATTGACAGAGAAGAAGATCCAACCACTTACGATCTCTTAGTAAAAGCTACAGATGGGGTAAGTTTCACCCTTCCATACTGCCAGACACATGAATGCGTTTGCGTGTTTGGATGTGCTGTATGTTTTTAAAGGAGAATGGAATATGTGAAAAATGTATGATTTTGAATGTTTCTTACTCCTACAGAGGGCAGAATGGGATACTTCACAAAGCATAAATTTGGACCAAAATTGATAACATTGGCTGTGAAATCCAAAATCACTCCCAAACAAGTTGTTGGGAAACATTTTTAGGACGTGTTAGTCCCTGCTTATTTTCCTCCCTCTCTTGGAACCAGTGGACTCCAGGTTACCTATGCTCCCTGCTTTCAAGATGACAGCAGCAGTAATAAAAACACTAACCTTGTGCTGAAACTCCCTGGTGGCTGTGGATGCCAGTGGTTTTCCTTGATTGCTTTCCTTGTCCTTTTTAGCTGGCTGATGCAATTGCTGCTGTGGCTGGGTATAGCCTCCTTGCAGCAACATGTCAGAAAGTTTTCCCACTTTGCAGGGTGAGCTGGTGCATTCGATGTAGTGGGAACCCATAGAGATGTCTGGGTGTGGATACTTGCTCTACTGCATACTCTGTAATAGAACATTTTGGTAGCCTGATTTCTGAAAAAGAATGCAAGAAAATAACTTCTGGGTTCATTTTGTTATGAAAGTATCCAAAGGGTGTTCGTACTGAGAGGCCCAGGCAGATACCCCTGGTACTTTTCTTACCTTTCTTCAGCTTTAGTAGTGAACTGTGAAGAGGCTGAAGGAGAAGGCTACTGGTTGGTTGCAAATATTAATTTTAACATACGGATACTTTTTTTTAAACTTACTGATTCATATAATTCAGGTCACATTTTGCAGCACAATTTGAATTGAAAAACATTGAAAGTAAATTGTATGAAGCTACATACTATTAATTTCATACTTTGGAAGTTAATCTTGTATTTATTGTCCTAAGTGTGTCTAATATAATTCTTTTAAGTTCAGTTGTGCTAGAACTAAATTTTTCATTAAAATCTCTGTCCTTGTTACAGTGCACTGCAGAAAATTAGGGGAGTGTGACTTCTATATTAGTAAGTAGATGAACTTACATAGCTGCTGTTAATGCTTGGTATTGATTGTTGATTTATGAGAATGTAGTAGCTGAGAGTGTATTTGTATGCCATTGAATTTGGATATATGTGTAATAGTTAAGCATCTGCTTTTTTTCTTTAACTATCACCATTAAGTATTTACTTCAGAGGCTACAGAACCATTCTCTTGTATTAACAGTGCCTTTCGCAGTTTGAGTTTTTTCCCCTCATAGATTTATTTCAAGGAGAAGCAGTTGTATAAGATTATATTTTTGTTTGTGTTTTTGTTTTGTGGCTGTATCTTATTTGAATATCTAAGAATTTAAGAATGTAGATATTTTTGTTAGGATAGTGTCTGTAATCTTCCCAGCCGAACTAAGTCTATGTGCCCTTTCTGGAGTTTCTATGATTTGTGATTTCTGTCTTCAAAATTCCTTTCTAGGCAAAATTTTTTAGCATACACCTGAATACATATTTCCAAGTCTTGAAGAATAAAGTAGCCAGTGTCACAATGAATAACAGTGTAAAATTATGTATTCTGCTATAATCCATCACTCTTTTTGTTCTTGCATATACATGGTTTGAAGCTGTATCAATGCAAAGAGTCCATACATGTATCCAGAATATAAAGGTTAATCTTCTTAATGAAGGCTAAGGGAGAGCTGGACAATAGAGTGGAATTCTGACAAGTTTCTCAGGTATCCAGTCTGGCCCAAAAGATTTTTGAAAATGTGAAAGAAAATAGGTTTATATGAAAAAAGCTTTTTGCCTTTCTGTTTCTGTTGTTGAATTATTGCTTTAGTGATAAATCTAATATTAAAGTTAAAGGAAAATGCCAATGCATTGAAACAATAGAGGATTTAATTATTAAATTGGTCTGTGATTTATCTTCTTTGAGGGACCTTGTGCTTTCAGAAGTTCAATAATGGGGAGAGGGATTCAATTTTTTATTGCCTTGTCTGGGACAGGCAGGACTTGATCTTTTTACTGCTACTCAGCAATTTGTAGATCCCATTGATTTTTCTTTTAAAAATTAGCTCATCTGACACATAAATACTAAAGCATCTAAATTCAGTATTTTTATCAATTTTCAGTATCCCTGAAATTATGTGGAGCCACTTTTCACTTTTACAGCAGAGTTGTAGTAGGATATTGTATTTCCTGGCATTCTGCTGGTGATTTTGATAGATTAAAAGACATTAGGTGTGGATTTCAAAGTAGAGGCTGTTACCAGGGCAAAAATGTGTGCAGAAAAGACAGTGGAAGACTGAAGGGTCACTATTGACAAAGGGGAGGGAGAGAGATGGAAAGGAAAGAAAATAACTAAGTTAATTAGAAATGAGGAGGAAAAGAAAGAAGTTTCCAGGTGGTGCTCAGTTTGTCTTACAGCAAAACTATCAGTTTCCTGCACCTGTTCATGCCTACTCTATTACATGGTTTTCAAAGCTTGTTGGTTGTATCTTCTATGCGCTATGTAGAAAGAGTAATAGGAGAACTGCAGTTGCCTTAGGAGCCTGTAGAGAGGCAAGTTGAAAACAGATTCTGTTAAACTGATGTTAAATAAACATCCTGTGAGAGCATGTGGGAGCACTCTCACTGATTAAATGAGGACAAGACTGATCAGAGTGTTAACATTTTCAGTTGGCAACACTGGTTTTGGTCCTGAAGTCACTGACTTCACATATATGTTTGGTGATACTCCTTGAAATGCTTGTATATGAGAAGAAATCATGTAGCTAGGTTTCTAGAAAGGTGTTTGCACTGAATTCCATGGCTTCTGCATTTAGTTTTCTCCTTGGGTCTCTGTCTGTGGCAGATTGACAGCTGCTCCAGTAGTGACAGTGACTCTCCTGTGATTCACACGCAAGCTCTGCCTGGGACACCCCCATTCAAACTGCACCCTTAGTCATAACAGCTCTATTTCTTGCACTTGTGACAGGTCAGAGGCAGTTTCAGTAGGCATTTGGGGAGGGGAGCCTTTGAATTTGCAGTCAGCTGAAAATGTCTTACAATTTTGCTACAATATTTTCTGTCTCTGGAAAAAAAGGGGTAAAAGTTACGTTGCTTGGAGAACCTTCACAAACACTTAAGAGAGATTTAGATGAAGCATAATCCTGCAAGGATGAAAATGCAGAAAAAGAGGAATTATAATAAAACTATTTGCATGTTCTCAAAAGCATTACACTGCCCAGTCCTATTTAACATCTTTATCAATGACCTGGATGTGGGGATTGAGTCCACCCTCAACAAGTTCACAGATGACACCAAGCTACAGGGAGAGTGTCAATCTGCTGGAGAGTAGGAAGAAGCTGCAGGGGGTCCTGGACAGGCTGGGTCGACAGGCCGAGGCCGATGGCATGAAATTCAACAAGACCAAGTGCAGGGTCCTGCACTTTGGCCACAATAACCCCAGGCAGCGCTACAGGCTGGGGGAAGAGTGGCTGGAGAGCAGCCCAGGAGAGGGACCCGGGAGTACTGGTTGACAGCCAGTTAAACATGAGCCAGCAGTGTGCCCAGGTGGCCCAGAAGGCCAATGGAATCCTGGCTTGTATCAGGAATAGTGTGGCCAGCAGGAGTAGGGATGTAATTCTCCCCCTGTTCATAGCACTGGTGAGGCCTCATCTCAAGTACTGTGAGCAGTTCTGGGCCCCTCACTTCATGAAGGATATTGAAGTGCTGGAGCAGGTCCAGAGGAGAGCAACAGGGCTGGTGAAAGGACTAGAGGGAAAGTCTTATAGGCATAGGCTGAGGGAGCTGGAGTTGTTTAGCCTGGAGGAGACTCAGCAGGGACCTTATCACCCTCTTCAGCTACCTGAAGACAAGAGAGCGTGGTCTTAAGCTGCTCCAGTGGAGGTTTAGGTTGGTATTAGGAAGTACTTTCTCATGAGGAGAGTGATTAGACATTGGAATGGACTCCAGGGAAGTGGTGGAGGTACCATCCCTGAATGTGTTCAAGAAAAGGCTGGATGTGGCACTTAGTGCCATGGTCTAGCCAGTGTGGTGGTGTTAGGTCATAGGCTGGACTTGATGATCTTAAAGGTCTTTTTCAGCTTTAGTGATTCTGTCAACAAAATTACTACTTTTTTGGTTTTGAATATATGCAAATTGAGTCTGGTATGTTTTAATTCTTCTGTTTGGCTTCTTTTTGTTTGCTTTCACAACGTGACTGAAATGGACACTCTACTATGTGTCTTTCCCTGCTCACTTGAGGATCTCCAAACTACTATGTACATAAATTTATGCTTCCTTTGTGTTTGTTTTGTGTACTTAAATAATTTTCATGCTGGAAACTTCTTTTTTTTAACAGCACACACTTTTGCTGCAATACAGTGGCAAATTTTATTGCGATGTATCATGCATAATTTAGTCTTTTTTTCATTAATTTGGATATTTTATGATGCCCATCACCTCTCTTTCAACCAGAAAAAAACAGTAATGCCTGCAGGTGTTAAAGAAAATCTGTAACATTGAATTGGAATAATGCTAATTTAAATTCTGTCTAGTGGCATCTGTACTATCAGCTTACCATCAATAGTTTTCTGGCCTTTAAAGCCAAAGTCTGAGTTGCTCAATCTTGGGGCTGGTGCACAATGAAGGCTGTTCAGGAATGTGCAGCCTTACTCTGGGAGGAGCTGGGCCACACAGTTTTCTTCAAAAGCTGGAGAAAACTGGATGATCAATGCTTGTGAGAGTTGCTACTGGGCTTAGACCAATTCTAGCAGCAAACTTCTCTGTAGGTAACACACTGCAAGTACCAGCACACCATCTCTCTTCATAAGTGTGGCAAGAAGTTTGAAAAAACTGCAGAGCACAGGCAGGGTATTCTATCACTCCTTGTACCTCACCACTGTCAAGGAGTGCCACACCACATCTCTATAACCTACTGAGAGTTCAGAGGTTTAGGTTTGTTTTTGTTGTTGTGGTTTCTTTTCTCTTTCCAGAGTAGACTTCTTTAGTTTTGTTTTCTCCAAGTGAGGTTCTTGAGCCCTGTGATAGGACTACCCTTAGTCCTGATTGTGAGTGAGAAGGGAAAGACAGAACTTTTTGTTTGAGTTTCCTTTTTATTCTGGACTTCAGTCACAGCTTTTAGATGTTTTCAGGGTTGAAGACATGTCACGGCATGTCTTTCATCCTAACTTGTTGGCCCAAGGAATCCATGCCCACTGTACTGATTAGAATAGAATAGGACTACACTGTTGCAGTTGGAGGGGACCTGCAATGATCATCTAGACCAACTGCCTGACCAATTCAGGACTGACTTAGTTAAAGCATATTGCTAAGGGCATTGTCCAAATGCCTCTTAAACACTGACAGGCTTGGAGTATCAACCACCTCTCAAGGAAGCTAGTTTTTGACCACCCTCTTGGTAAATACATTATTCTTAATGTCCAATCTGAAACTCCCCTGATGCATCTTTGAACCATTTCCATGTGTCCTATCAGTGGATCAGCATAAAGACTGAGGCAAAAAATTATTTAATGCCTCCACTTTTTCTTCATCCCTCTTAGTCAGATGACTGTCTTCAGCAAGTACTGGTCCAGTCTTATCTTTAGACCTTTGCTTTCTATTAACATACTTGAAAAAGTCATTCTTAGGTGAAACAACACTGGCCAGTTTCAATGGTAGCTGAGCTTTCCTGCATATATGAACCAAAGCTCTGTAGTCTTCCTGTGAAGAGTTCATACAATTTCTTTTTCTTCTAGGGATCCACAAGGAGTCAGTCCTCTGTTCAGCCAAGCTGGTCTTCTGCCCTACTTGCTTGACTTAAGACAGTGAAATTGCCTGTGGGCTCATAAGCCCTCAAAAACAGATTTCCAAACTGCTAAATAGCTCTCTCAATAGCTTAAAATTTGCTCTCCTGTGTAATAGTGAAACCTTAGAGATCATCTTACTGCCATTCTACATGGAAAAATACACTGTTCTCATCTCTTGCATTTTGGTAAACCACACTGCTTCTCCAGTTTTCTTTGTCTTTTACACTGAAGCCATTGAAACATGGAGACAAGATCCCATCGCTCACAGACAAAGCTTCTGAAGTACAAGGTTTTAAGTAATTGGCAGTCTCTCTTTGTTTTGACAGCATTGTTGCTTCAAGGCAACGTATGTTTTAAGTTTAACATGCGCACACACATGAAAAAAATGTCTTCATGTCAAAGATCCTGTATATCACAGTTTAGTTGGGAACAAAAATCTGACAGCACACTTCACTGACAAAAATGTTCCAGGCTGTCATGGAAATCTTGCTGAGTTCTTAAGCATTTCACAACACTGAGATGAAGACATAAAGCTATTTGAAGTAACACTGTTTCTGCTTACTAAGCTAAAGAGTCTCTTCTGCCAAAGGCAGGATAGTTATTTTTTTGAGACATGATAAAGAGACGTACCAATAGCTTTATATTTTTGCACAAATTTGGTCCTGCCAAGGTACTTGTGGTTATTTTGACTTGGTGGTGGTTTCATATGTCCTGTTTTTGTTCCATAGGAGACCCAACTCTCAGGATTCTGAAAAAGTGCTACTAATTGTGACTTTTTGTTGCATCAAACAGTGCAACAGTAATTACAAATATTGAACATTTGAGAAAAAACATTTCAAAACAAACAACTGTGGCTTTCTGTTGCCTGTAACATGTTTTGACAAATGTAAATCTGTCAGCAGCAAAGGTGTTTAAATCAAGCTTCATATTTTGTAAGATCTGCTATGTTGTGCGTGCTTCTGAGTATATGAAATATATTCATATGGTTAGAAACAGAGGCAGTTTATTCCTTCTCAGTTGGGATGATACTTAAATTTTTTCATAGAGTAAGAACTGGGCCCTAGCAAGTTAATATTGTGAGTTTATATTTTACTTGATTCATGTGTGAGAGAATAAATGGCTTCTTTGGGAAAAGGAGGATTTGTCTCCAAGATAAAACTTCATCTTTCTTCTGAGAGATTAAGTAGTTAGTAGGTGTCCAATATATTTCTCCCATATACTTTGATTTAACTGATTTCCAGTCTTTACATAACTCCATAAGATAAATAAAAAATTGCGGGAAAGTGAGAACTTTGTCTGTTTAGTAATAATTAAACTTGGAAGATCAGTTTAACAGAAGTTATCATGAGTTTTGCAGCCTGGTTTTGTGCTGTTCCAAACTTGCCTCTTTTTAGATGCTATTTGTTCTTGACCTTGCATCTTCCTTGGCCCTGTTCCCTTAAAAATGTCGTTTCTGATACCTGTCCTGAAGTACCTGAAAGCTGTGGAGCCACAGAGCATTTTCTGACAGTGGGCTTGAACAGAGCACACAAGATTCTCCTTTTAGCTCCTGTGCAGGAATTTCCTTCCTGTGGGAGTCAAGACATTGGGGAAGAAGCTCACCCTGAAGTGGGTTTGGGATATTGGCAGTGAGACCACTAGATCTGTACATCTCCACTTCCCCATATCAGCACAGGGCTGTCTCAGTCGTTTGAGGCTGGTACTAGCCCTGCACCCTGCTCCGTCCCTGTCCCCGGGTGCATGTGCTCACTGCTGGCTGCCTCTGTGGCAGCATTAGCTCTATAATCATGTCATATCTTGTTTTCTTTGGAAGAAAACCCAAGCATACCAGGAGGATATGGGCTAGATCTCCTAGTTTAGTGCAACAGAGATGCATGATGCACAAGATCATCTGAATTTTCCACATATTTGAGCTTTCATGAAGGTGTCACTGCCACCCAACAGAGGTAATATTACTATATGGAAGAAACAAAGCAAAACAGAAGAAAGCTAACATCTCTTGGAAGTGTCAGGGGGAATGCAGATAGTATTTTTGCCCAAAAGCCGGACCCTGGGGACATGATAAGCAAACCTTCAAAAATAGTTTTGGAGAAGACTATTATGCTGCAGGGCAAGTCTGAAAGGGAAGTATCCAGTCTGATACTATCACTGGATAGTTTAATGAAGGTCAGGTTTAAAAATAATTGATATGAATGCTTTGGTTGCAGAAATATGCAACCTAGCTATTTTTTTTATGTCATAGCTACTGTGACCTCAAAATTAAGTTTGGGCTTGCTTAGCATAGCTTGTCATGTGTATGCAGCAACATCTGACCTGTGCCAGAAGTTTCAGTAAGTGACTAATCAATGCAAGCACAGCATTCTCAGCATGACTTTGAAGAGCACAGGATTCATCTTCAGTCTGTGTATTAATGTCTGGTGTATAGCATGTGCAGGTTATACATACGTGTGCTGCTTTGTGCCTCTGTTGTATGTGTCAGGGCCCCAGCATCCGCTGTTAGCTGTGCCATAAGTGGAGCTGCTTTCTTTTAAAAGTGTCTGTAGTTGTTACAGCTGTAAAAGAAACTTGGAAATATGAATCCCTCCCAGCTGATAGAGGGAGTCCACAGGGAGTGTAAAGGAGTGCCTTTGAGTAGTTAATTGCCATTCGTTTCACTCTGAGCACTGTGGGGTTTACACTTGAGCACTCACAGAACTCTGTTTTTTCCAGATTATCAGAAAATTCAATGCTTTGCCATGGCAAATTGTCATTTTTGCTGTAGCAAAATTTGATAAACCAGCTTTTTTCTTACTTCTCGAGTTTCACTACAGAGCAAGGCTAAATGTCGTCTTGTGGCTGCTCAAGTGGTATTTTAGTGGAGTCTTGGTGGGCACCTGTAGCAGGAGCTTCAACCATGTGGAGAGCAGTGCTGGGATTGTGAAAAGATATCGTGCTGAAGCTGTGCTGGAAGTAATTTTATGTGATCAGTTATAAATTTTACATCAATAAATTGTTTCAAGTATGTCCTTTCGTAAAATTTGATATTGTTTTCTCTCTGTGTACAGAAAGTGTGCATGTGCATACATACCAATGTATACACACAAATAGAAATATTTGTGTGTGTATTTATATATGTATCGGCAAATACGCCACTTGAGCTGAACTTCTTGAACTTGCCTGGGTGGTAAATTGAGGATAGGTCTTGTGGGCTGTAGCTTTACAGGTCAGCCTTTGGCTGTTCTTCACTGCTCTGCTCTCGGCCTGTGTTTCTAATCAATAGTTGAAGAGGCCTCATATTGATTGTTGTGATGGTCATGCTCTTAAATCTAAAAGACTCATAGACAAAAAGAAGTTACTCCTGCTTTGCTGGGCAACTGCAGTCACCTGAGGGGCACGTGACTTTTCTCTGTGCAGGAGTAGGTAGTGTTTAGGTGATTACAGTAAAAGCAAATGAGACTAGAGTAGCAAGGATATGACATGTGCAGTGCTTGTTATTATTAACAAAAATAACTTTGACTTCACACTTCACCATCATAAGAAGTTGAACTTCTTTGTGTACTCAGCCCATTTGAGCTGTTCTGAGTGTGTAACTTGAGTAAATGTAGAATCTTGGAGTATTAAAGATACCTCCATTTTTTTAACAGGTATTTTAATTCCTCAGTAATGTTGCAGCATGTTTAGTTTCCTGGTGATGGACTGAAGACAGATGTGTATCATTCTATTGTATACACCTTTAAAATTGATCTTAATTTTTGTGGGTTTCTTTTTTTTCTGATTTATCCAACAGGGAGGGCTGAGTGCCCAAGCTTTTGTCCGCATTGAGATAGATGATATTAATGATAATCCACCTGTTTTTGAACAAGCCATCTATGTGACAAGCATCAGCAGTCACACACAACCAGGCACAGAGATCATCAATGTTGTTGCCACAGACAGAGATTCAGGAATATATGGCATTGTCACTTACGAGCTGGTCCCAGGAGAATCTTCTTCTCTTTTCACAGTGGATACTTCTACAGGTACTGTACGATTCAGAAAGACTATTATATAGTTATCTTTCTCTTTATTATGCTTTTTAAAATTTATTTGGAGTCATCTCATACAACTGAAACTTGGATTCTGCTGGAAAATAATTCTAGTGGAAGATGAGTGATTTAAGTTTAGCATATGAAGCCTTTGCATTCACTGGAATGAATGGGACAATGGGAAAGATGGTACATTCCAGTACAGTTTAGAGCAAGTGATATGCCACTTATCCACTATTTTAAGCCATAAGTCTATTAATCATTGTAAGAAATAATAAAAACATTATATTTTACAATAATATCTGAATTCCTAAAATGTTTAGGTCTTACTCTTGAGGAGCAATAAAAGAACCTTCAAGACACTTATCCTTTCTTTTCAATCTGTTTTTATACCAATATTCTTTCCCCATATTGTGCTAGAATAAGTCTCAATTTCACTCATTGTTATAATGCCCAGCTACCTAACTGTTTGATTCAGTGATTTACTTTGTATTTTTCTGCCTTTTACTTCCTGGTGTTACTCCTCATCCTTCTGGTTTCTGGAGAGAGGTTCAATGAAGGAGTGTTGATGAAAGCAAGAAAACAATATGGCAAAAGCAAATCTGGATGAATGTTTTTGAAGACATGCTGAATCTCACAAATTGGGTCCCCTTATCCATGGTGACAAAAAAGCCCCTGTAGTTTGGTATCTAACCTTTAAATAGTTTTCAGTGTCAGCTGGAAAGAACAGGAGCAGTGTATCTACAAATGTCCACAATGTCTTTCAGAGAGTGGTTAACTCATCTGCAACTACTATTTTATGTAAGAGCCAGCCCTTGAACATGAATGTGTCCTGATCAACAGTTTTGCTTCATGATGCAGAGGAGATTATTTTTTATGTTTTAAGCTTTTTTTGGGCTGTTGTATGTGCATATATGGGTGTATTGCAACAACATTGCAAGGCTCTGGTCTTTCAAAATAGTGTCTATTTTCTCTTTCTTACATGGTCTCCAAAATATTCTGATGAACAGAAGAAACTAATCTTCTTAGGAAGTCAGTCTGCTTGTCTTGGCTAGTTCAGAATTTATTTAACCATGGACTTTTAACTGCCTGTCCAATCAGATTCTCTGGGGCATAACTGATGCCAAAAATATATAGGTCCATCAATAATTAGGGAGCTGGATCTTCACAGGCATTTAACTGGTCATTTTAAAACTGCCCCAGCAGGCTTGTCAGAGGGAGTCCCCATGGATCATATTAGCAGCACTGGTTTTGCATCAGTCCTCTCTTTGAAAGGTTTCTTCTTCAGATTTTGACCTTTTGGCCTTTTTTTTCCAGTTTTGGCACTTTGTATAGGAAAAATGTCATGCTTAATCATGAAGACCATATAAGTTTATAAGTTACCACTCTCTTGCAGATCTATCATGGTATTTTATCAAAGGCAGACCTAATTCAGGGTGAAGTTGCTTGAGATCATTATTGCTGACATTTCATGATGAGGAGACCATTTAGATGAGAGACAGTATTCCCAACCTTACAGTGCTTGGAATCTGATTGCATTTAATCAGATCTCCTGGGTAATTACGCTCAGTTAGTGGTGAGGAGAAAGACTTTTAGACTCTTGTAAAAAATAAACTTTATAAAAAAAACAACAACAACAAAAAAACAAGCATTAAAATTGCCACTATGTCACACAGAAGTTCTTCAATCTTTGCAAGTTAAATAGCTGTGAAAGCTGTTCAGTATTCAGAGGGGGATGAAAAAAGTGGCTGTTAGGGCACAGAGATTTCAGCTCTTCCTCCTTACTTCTTATTAGGACAGTGACATTTTCCAGTTTTTGTCCTTCTAAAGCTGTCTTCACATGCTCTGATATATAGCCTAATTTAGATTTGTTTCTTTGAAGGTTATGTGAGGGGCTTTATCTAGTTACATTGATGGCATTTTGTTAACAGAGGGCAATGGACAAGTATGACAAGAAATAGGAATTCTTCAGGAGATAGATCCCCAAATCCATAAGCCAAACAAGGTTATGTAACAATTTTGGTCATTGGTTTTCTGATCCTGTGGACCTGAACTGATGCATTGATTGATGTATTCTGCAGTTTTTCCAATTTGCAGTGTCTGAGGACCTGAAAGTAGGCACAGCAATGTTGGTGCAGTCTTAATGAATTAACCTTCCTCATAGGCTTTTATTTTAAATTCTTTATTTTTCTCAGTGGTGGAACATTTAGAAACAAGGAACGAAAATCAGTACATTAGTCTTTTTTTCTTGTGTTCATTACAGCCCCTAGCATTATACATAGAAGTGGACAGAGGTATTTTCAGTATTATGAGGTCTTAATTGATTAGTAGCTAACAGTTTGTCACATTATGATACATTAAAATCATATGCAAGATGACACTGTTCTCAATGGCCTATGTAATTTGTATTTTATGGCATCTAGTCTCTGGTTTCAAAAATTTATCTCACTCTAGTTTAATGTTCATTTTTAAAAGAGAAATGGATAAAATAATAACATAAGAACTGTAACCCAAGTTCTTCACTGATATGGATTGCTTCTGCATGTTGGTTTTTTTAAAGTAATTGTATGGATGTATCAAGAAAGCTTTTAGCTTTGTGTTGTGAGCTATGTTCACAATACAGGATATCATACCAGCTGGTCAACTAATGATGGTACAGAATATATCAATGGTGCTTTTGATGAGTAGATATTATGAGATTGAGGCACATCAAAACTTCTTGAAGGGATTCCATCTTTTGTTTGAAGCACTGTGACATGTGGATGTCATAGACTTAGTGGGACTGGGAAGGAAGAACATTTCACTGAGCACACAGATACTCCATCAGAATGTTTTTTGAATTCTAAACATGTCTTTATTAGTGGTATTTGTTTGCTATTTTAGTTTTAGATACTTTATTTAGTTTTTGTGATATGCTTTTATACCCATAAATTAACATATATTGTATTTCTCTTTGAGAAAAAAAAAAAGGTATTTTTAATTTGATTGATGATAAAATGTCCACAAGAAAAACCACTTCAAGAAGTGTGTAACTAGAAAAATGTATGGTTAAGGAACTGTAAACCAATTCCTCTGCTAGTTCGTGACTCTTGCTATCATTTGCTTCAAGTGGTGGTGTAAACAACATATTGGCTTCATTATGTTTCCTTTTGTAAATATCTGGTCTGTGTATGATCTATGAACAGTACTCATGAATTGAATGGAACAGAGCAAGTTGAAGAGCTCTTCTGGCTAAGGGACTAGTTGCTCCATGTTACATTTACATTTTCCCATAATTACCTAATAAGCTCTCTGTTACAGTGCATTTATACTTATGGCTGAACAGGTACATAAATATAAGTCATAGGATACAGTAATGAGTGAGGCAGGATACCTATGCACTGCTTAGTTGCATACTTACATTCTATTAAAAGCATTAGTGTTTTCCTTCACCCATGGGTGTAGAATTAATTTTCCATTTCTTAGTGACACCCTTCTTGAAAACTGGATAAAAAAATAATCATCTTACTGTAACCCTGGTTCAAGGAGGCTGTTTCAAGTCAGCAAAATTAATAATTTTGAAAATTTGAAAATTATTTTGGGGCAGTGTGTCTTCCTCTTGTCAGTATTCAGGTAAATGGTCTGTTCATACTGTTAAAGCAAGTCCCCTATCTAGCCACTGTGTGCAGAGAAAACTCTCATGAAGGCTAAGGGAAAGGCAGTAGCCATTGATTGGTGTTAATTTGAAAGTATTAGTGATTTGAACTTGGTATGAGAAGGAGGCAGAGAAGGTAGCATTCACACAGTGTGTATTACAGCAGTATGAGCATTTAACTAAATTTCTCTGTTTCTTGCTACCAGAGCTGGTCAGTAGATCAGTGTTAAAAAAATTTCCAGCGCAAAGTACAGCTTCTGCAAACTGAGCATTCTTTTGAGGAGATTTTTACTTGCTAAAAAAATAATGTCCTTTAGGATGTATTCTGCTTTGTTTTTAACTGAATATCATAGGAAATCATGCAACTAAAATATTCTGGGGGAAGTGAAAACCAGTATAGGAGCTTAGTCTGTTGGAGAAAAATAGAAGGAAGAAGACACCTGAAGAACACATGTTTAAGAATATAAAAATGATTAACTTAAATCAGCCAAAAGGCAAATTTAAGTCCACTATCTTGTCTCTTCAGCACGGCCTGATAATGGATGCAAAAAGAGGAGTTATGAGTAGAGCTTTTACAGAATAGTTCCTCCACTGATTAATTTTTCTTGTTCTGGAAATGTGCAGTTTAGTGCTGTACTACATCGATTACTGTACTATAGCACCATATGTAAATGCAATTTAATGTCAAACTGACTTAAAATAAACTTCTTTATTTGGTTCAGAGCACCAGAATAGATTCATTCCAGTCAAGGATGTTGACAAGTTTTGTTTTGTTGAAAAAAATGCAAGTGCTGTTTAATAGTCTCATCATAGGAAATTTTTACTGTGTGAAAAAGTTTTGCCTTGTTTTTATTACAATACGGGATGAAAGCAAAAGTTGAAATACGAAAATGTCTTTTGAGGTGAAAAAAAATACAGACTTGCTTAACTCCACATATTATCCCATGTTTAATATATAACAGATTGTAATAAGCATCAAAGTGAAATGGAGATGCGTCCTTTCTAAAGAAAACAAGGCAATTTTTGTGATGATTAATGATGTTTTTGTATAGTACTGTTGGAAAAAAAAGTTTATTTTTAAACTACTTTTGGCATTTTCATACAGCATGTAGTACATTTGCTAAACATATGAAGAGGTTTGCATAAATAACATTTAAAATTAGGAGACTTATTTTGGAACATTTTGAGACCACTTTTTTATAAATTGCAGTTTCTTCAATTACTGTTTTTCTGATCTTTCACATACAATTGATAGCATATTCAGAATGCTGTGTATCAGAGGAATATGTTTTAGACATTAGTTTTGCTCACTAACTTTTCACCTTTGAAGAATTTTGTATGCATTAAGTCACAAAGGAAAGTTAGTGGTTTCAGCTAAGTAATTTGTGGCCATTTATCTTAACTGAGATCTCATCTAATGAGAAATTTAACATAAAGAATACAGGTTACAGTATGTTCTCCTTGAAGAAGACAAAATTTGTTCTAGCAAGTGAGAGTACAAATTTTGGCTCTGAAGGTAGTACAGCAGCATGAAAAAATAACCATAGTGCCAGCTCTTAATCTATGTGTCTCTTTTGATAAATAAAATTCAACAGAACCAACCATTTACAAAGAGAAAAAATCCTACAAGCTATGTGCCAAAAACTTAAAAATGCAGTAGCAGGGGTCATGTGTACTTGGGATTAATTCTGCATGATACAATGCAAAGCATTTACAAAAATACTCTAGCCCATCCCCCTTTCTAGTGAAGTCAATGTCAGATCTCAGAAAGGAAGAACCTATCAGATAAGACAAAGAGCCATCTACCATGGCATTGCACTGCCACAGCTCTTGGTCTGCTAGAGGCAGGTAGTGCGGGCTGACAATAAGAAAAGAGGAGAAGAGGAAAAGAATATGCCCAAACCTCCCATTTTGGAGGAGAGGAAAGCATGAGGTTGGTACAGTAAAGTTCAGACCAGCACTTCTCTTTGAGACTGGGTCTTAAGTACAGATGTGTTTAATGTACTTCATGTTCTCAGTTAACCTAAGGAAAAGAAGTGACAAGTCATAAAATGAGAGTAGATAACCTTGGAAAAATTCCTTCATGCTGTTGGACTGTTAAAATGAACATAGTAGGGGAGTGTAGGTGGTAAAAAATTCATGAGGATGAAGGTGAGCATCTGGAATGTTTCTTAATGCTCTCTTAAGATATATTTGTTGTTGTTATTGGACTTAAATTAGGCTTCATTCTGTATCTGTGCTGGAAAGATGCATCATTTGGTACAGTGCCTTCAAAGAGATGGAGACTGCCATAGCAGTCTGGTTTTGTTACTGGGTTGTGAACTGACCTATTTCTGGATCTGCAGTCTGGCAGATTGATGGAAAAGGTCCATGATTTAAAATATGCTTTTGGAAAAGTTCAGTAAGATAAACAAGCAAAGGTGACCTGGTGGGATGGTGTGGCAGTGCTAGAGCTGTGTATGTTGCTGGAGGGGCATTTTCTTTGAAAACACAGCAGTTCCCCAGGCCAGAGTCCTGCCTTCTCAGTGGTGTATGCTTCGATTTTTGATGTGGGGATTTTAGAAAACCCTTATGTTTTATGTGAAAGTGCTCTTTTTGTATACAATCAGACAACAAACACACTCAGAGTTAGTGTTATCTTGGATTAAAGGAAACAAAACAAGGCAGAACCAGAGGAAGCCTCCCTGCAACAGCAAATTATGTCTCTTTACTGATAAGTTAGCAGGTGTTTTTTTTTCTGGTAGGAAAGAATTATTCAAACATGTAACAGTATAAGATAACGAAAGCTACATCAAATAAATACTTTTTTTTTTTCTGTATTAAGTTTTGTTTATGTCCTGTGGTGAGTCATAAAGCCTTTGCTGTACTAACATTAGCATTGTACTAAGCAAACTAGTCCTGTCCTGTGAGGTTTACAGCAGGCTGAAATTGTGGGACAATAATGGATTAATATGACAAGCAACTAGTTCAATATCTCCAGTTTTAGGGGGTTTTTTTATGTGTACTAGAGAAACATTCCAGTACTAAATTGTTTCAAAATTGAAATAGTCCTCTTATTCACTCAAAACAGTGTTTGTGCCAACAAGATTAATCTTTTTAACACCTTTTCTTGTAAGCTGCAGCTGTGTGTATTACAGCAGGTAGACTGTAAATAAGAATTCATGAGGAATGACATTGTTTCCCTTCCCTTGACAGTTATTAAATCAGCTGCTTGAACAGTGTATTCAACAGGGTGTTGTTATGGTTACCATCAGGAATGCAGCTTCACTAAAAAAAGTGCATTTTAAATACAGGCAAACTGTTAAAACGGGAACCTAAGTGTGATGCTGAGACTAGAGGATGGGCATGAGTCAGACAGAGTTAAACAGAAACGTCAAGCAGAAACATGATGGTTCTTCCTTAGAACAATGCTGGTGTTAATGTTAATACAAAGTCTGCACTTCCTAACTGCATTCCCCTCTCAGCTGATTACCCTGTCTGTGCTCATCCTGAACATTTTTCCGACACAGAGTGTGCATAAAAAGCAAAGCTGTACGTGTGTCTGCACTGAGAAGCTGCTGCTCTAGACTGAGCAAGATGCTCTGAGAAGATCAGTGGGTCAAGACTGACCTACACAGTATTAAACAGCAGGTCCAGCGGCCAGCTTTGAAGGTAGATTGGGGTGATGAACTAGATGTAACTTTTTGCCATCTGCTTACTGTCTGAGCTGTGTGTCAGGCCGTGCCAGCTGACCTGGGATATTTGCTGAAGAAATACTGCCATCATTTAAAGTCGTTACAGTGTTCATTTTCATGGCCTTAGGGCACACCACTGATAGTTGATAATTTAATTCCTCTTTTTGTGTTCCAAAATTACTTTTTTATTTCATGAACAATGAGAAAATACCGGAAGCTGTTTAAATGTCTACACATCTCTATGCAATCCAGACTTTGTTACTGAAGTATTCTGTCCTGATTTTTATCTTTGCCTTGGCAGTGCTTGTCTAGTGGGAAATGTTTTGTTTACCTATGAATGGCTATAAATATAGGGCTTTTTTTTTTTGCTTTGCTTACGTGAGGACCCTGTGGAAAACCAGATGGGTTTTCAAAGTCGTCAGGTAGAGGTATGTGTGCAAAATCTAATGGGATAACCAGTATTATTTCTGCTGTACAAAAAGTGCTTTAGCGAGTGAACCTGCTTTGGTGATGTATGCTGCTGTAATGTTAAGACTGAACACAGAATCATGAAGATGATCAGAAATACATTTCAAAAGAATCGTTGTATGTGGGCTCCTGCCACCTGTCTAGAGGTCTTGAGAAACAGCACTTAGCAGCTAGCTCACCTGTGGAGTAGGGTGTGTCTCCACAAAAATGAGATCAACAAAATCCCACAAGAAATTTTTTCATTGCCAGAAGATGGCAGTTGCTGCAGAGTCCTGTCTTTCATGTATGTGTGTACACGTTCCAAGTCATCACTGGCTTCCTTTATCTTTTATTGATACGCACAAAGTGGAAAGCAAGAAATTCTTGGAAGTTAGTGCCCTGGCATGTACAGTGAGTGAGGAAGTATGGAGCAGGTCAAGGAGTTGACAGTCACGATTTTGCCCTTCATTAGCAGGAGGTCTCACCATACACCGAAACCCCAAAACCACTGTAGCAGTTGATGCTAGCCAGTAAACACAGATTGCTCTGCAGCAAAACACCTGCAACTTCCAATGTGGCTGGGCTGAGCTAACTTGCCCTGGAGCAGAGCTGTTCCCAAACTAGATCCTGCAGTGGCAGCTACTAACATACAACCAGCATTGCAGATTCTATTTAGAATGCTTATGCAAATTGCAACAGGCAGTCTCTGGGTCTTTTTTATTTGTTTATAAAGGTTGGAATTTGCAGTCATTTACACCAGTGCAGATCTCGTCAAGCAAATGAGATTGCCAAGGTGTGAGGCTGGATGTTAATGCTTCATCTGGTATGTAGTTGTATGATTGCTCACCTGTGAGGCAGAATTGATTCCAACTCTTTCCTGCAGAATGAGGAATTACCAGAGGTAAAATCTTCAAGGCACTGCAGTAATATAAAAAATACACTTAAAATTTGGAAATAAATGTTATTAAAGACAGCAGCTAAGACTGTCCATCTATATGGGGAGCCAAGTGACTTCTTAAAGTAGAACCACACTCGTGTCTGTGTGATCTCCTGCTGAGAGGAGCTTTGGTCTCTGTAAAATATTCCTTGCAGAGGAGCCCTCTCATTATTCCCTTTCTAGCACCAGTGTCTCTAGAAACTGTTTTTTCATAATGGAAGAATGTATTCTATATCACACCAATCTAAGTTCTCTGAAGCCAGAATTTGCAGACTATGATAATAACAGTAAAAAGCCATTGTCTTAATTACAGAATGGGAAAGAAAGGAAAACTGCTTCATGTTCAGCCTGTTACTCAGCACAGCATGCCTCTGAGTTTAGTACACTGAAGGCACAGCTAGTTCCTGCTGTGTGCTTCTTGCATTAGCACCATGTTTCTGCCTTTGCAGTGTAGTACTAGGGAATCTCCTTCACCATACTTCAGCAGATCAAGTACACCTAGCCAGCCTGCTCTGAGGTGTGGTGGCAGCTACTTTTGACCCAATTGGTCATGACTTTCTGTTTTAGTCACAGTCTGGTGTTTTACCTAACTGTATAGGAATTAGGATCCCAGATGTCACTTTTTTACAGGTTCTTTCCTGTCTTATAGTACAATAAGAAAGCCTAATGTGGCCTGTTCCCCAACATATGGTAGAGCTGTCTCAACTGTCTGTATAGAATATATATCACCAGATGCAAAGTTAATGCCCAGTTGTACAAATGCTGAAAGAAACAGGATGTATATAGTTAAAAGACAAACTGGGTTATAAAATGTCCTTCATATTACAGTTTTGAGGCTGGAAGGAACCATATGGAAGACATACACTTTTTACTTGGAATCTTCCACTGTTTTTAGGGTGTCCCTGGTCCTACAAGAGAGGACTGAGTTGGCAAGATGTATTGACTATTCCCTGTCCTCCTTAGGAAACAGCAAAAGAATGAAGAGAGAAAGCAAAATCTTTTATCCACTTTTTATTTTGTCTGCTCTCTGTAGGTGTATTGCCATGGACTGTGCTGTAATTTTCCTAGGACAGGAGAGAAGGAATTTTGGTTCTGAAATATTTCTGTTCCACCAGGTCTTCAGAGTTCCTGGAGTTGGAGCACTGTTTGCTCCACCCTTTGCTGAGGGATGCTCTGAAATATTTAGTTATTGCTTTGAGAGTAAGAATTTCAACTTAATGGTTTTCTATAGAGGTTTTTCCACTCTTCACATATAACTTGAAGTATCCAAAATGGGAATGAGATATTATTGGCTTTGTCAATAGAAACATACCCAATTGGTCAAGTTAGTAAAATGCAGTCTATTTTATTAGTTTCATTTAATTTGACAGGAACAGTGTTTAAATTCCATGTATATACATTTAACCTCTGGAGGAAAAAGGTTAAAACCCTTTTTCCTTTGAGATATAGTTGCTCAGATTGCCAGAAGTTTGTCCTTGGAAGACTATTTTGTCGAGCTATCTACCTACTTGTAAAAGCTAATCATGACAAGATAGGGGGGAAAAAAATAAAGGCAAACCAAGGTTGATTCTTGAAAATGTATTGGTTATTGTCATAGGAGCTGGATCAGCAATGAATTCTGAATTTATCTGTATCTCTGAGTTTTTACTGTGGTTTGTCACATTGGATTAAGTGTCCTTTGCTGTTATGGGAAAGCATTTTTCCTTGCTTATGAAGTCTCTTTAAATGCATTTTGAGCAGGTCAAGACACAGTTTGTTACTATAATGTCCTGGCAGTATAAATGGAAAGTATGCTTTTTGAATATTTATAAAGATTTTATGTATTTTCCTTTATTCTGCTTAAAAATGCATTGCATCAAATTAAAGTTGTGGCTTCACACTAAATTTTGAGGAGATATGTTGTAGCTGAACCACACAGTCATTCTTTTAAAGCATTTTGAGTTAAATCTAATTTTTACCCTGTCTGACAAATAGGACCACTGAATGTTCAACTTGAATGCTAAAACATTATCCCTATTAAACCTGTCTTCAGAGCCAGAAAATTACAAAGGTAGATCAGAGTTTAAAGGTCTGGTTTTACTGAGCTGCTGGAGGATTTGTGTCTTCACCAGCTTCTGCAAAAAACATCAGTGCTTTCTTAAAAATATCTGTTGGTAGGTAAGAATGTTGTCCTCTTAGCTGAATCACTTGAGTTTATGGCAACCTTACTACTTAGCTGACTGTGATTTTAGCATTTGCAGTCACTGCCAAGAAGAGTTTTCTAGCATTTTTTCACCTTTCATCTTCATTTTCATGTTGAAAAACTTACTTTACAAATAGTTGTTACTCTGTGTGTTGCAAAATCTGTGACCACCAAAGGGTCTTAGAATAATGAGGGATTTTAATTACTTCAGAATAAGTGTTTCTCCTGCTCAACAGTAGAGAAGATGCTGGGAAGGATAAGACAAAACAGTATTAATACTCTCTATGACATAAGTACATTTCCTTACTCCACCTTTTACCTGGCTGAAAGCACTTGGTCTTTGACTATGCTTCAGATTATAATTTAGTTATACAGTTTATGAACAATCATAATGTGGTCTGCTATATGGCTCTATGATTTTGTGTTCCCCTAAATTTTTAGGTAATCGTGTTAACTTAATTTAGACCAGACATTTCAGAGTTCTCTGAAGGCTATTGATTTATTTGTGGAATATATCTTCATGTATAAATAATTAATTTGCTTGCAAAGGATAATGAATGACTGTTTCTCACAGTGCAATCAAAATATGTCCGTTTTGTATAATTGTTGTGGATCATTATGAATTTGTGATTAGGCAGCAAGTAATTGCTTCCCAGATACTTTCCACAAAGCCCATTCCTTCTAAGATTTCTATTTTGGGGCTTCAACCCTGTTTGTGTGGAGGTTTTATTTGGGGACTTTCTGTTTACTTTCAGGAATTATTTACCTGATCTCAGCTCTCGGCCACCTGGCACATTCTACCCTCTTCCTGACTGTTTCTGCACAGGATGGGGGTGGCCTTCCCTCTGCCACCAATGCAGCCATCACAGTAAACATCCTTCAGACCACTTTGGCCCCTGCTGTATTTGAGAGATCCCAGTATATTTTTTCTGTTCCTGAAAATATACCTGAAGACAGCCCAGTTGGCACTGTAAAGGCCAGAGAGCCTCCAAGTAAGTTGCATGCTCACTCAGAGATTACATTGCATTTTTGTTGTGACCATTAGCTGGAAATATTTGCAGATACTTAAAAAATCTCACCAACTTTCATACTATTCATTCAGTCTGTTGAGCATTAAGTAGTATTTGCTGTTGGTATTTCAGTCTGTTGAGCATTAAGTAGTATTTGCTGTTGGTATTTACAGCAGCTTCTGTATCAGGATGCTTTTTAGAACAGATGGATATTCGTGGTACTCTCCTTGGTGGTCCATGGGGATTGGCAGCTGCCTCCCTTCTCTTTCAGGTGGATTTCTATAATTGTAAATGGGGAGATAGGAAGCATGTTGTGAAAGGGTGAGGAAGTGTCTGTGTCATAGTGTAGCTTATGTGAAACCATTAGTCCTGAAAGACAAGTCTCGGAGCAATGCTCATGAGCAGAGACAATTTGGAAGTTTCAGAGAATCTGTATGAAGTTCTGTTGCAAAAAAAAAATCACCCCCTCCCACCCCAAAAAACCCCCAAACCAAACCCAAACACACAAAACGAAAAAACCCCTGCATTTTCCCAAATTAAGTGGTGAAGTCCAGATGAATGTTTATGTGACCTTTTGAAAATGTATTTAAGCAATTTGTTTTATTTATTACTTTAGAGTGGAGTAGCTCCTGTCAGGCCTTAGACATAAAAGACCCTGCCTTGAGAGCAATATATATTTGGTCCCTGTGTAGAGCAGTGGCGGCCATGAGTCCATGTATCAGTTTGATGATGGGTCTGTACCTGCAAGGTAATAGAGGCAGAGGTTTTATATAAGTTTGATTAATCAGTTTCTCCTATTTTCTTCTTGGAAGGCCAGTGCTTTGACCACTGTCCTTAGGGTGTGGTTGCACCTGTGGAGTGGTCTTGGTAATAATACTGAACCTGTAGATAGCTTTTGTGTTAGGTACCATCTGATGTATCAGGGTTATAGCAATGGTCATCCATGAACAGTAAGTTCAGTAAAATAGTGAATGCTTGTGTGTAGTGAAATTACTCCCATAAAGCTAATTTATAGGGATATTTTTCTATGTTTTAGATCAAACAAACACAAAAGGCTATTGTACTATTTTCTCTATAGAATTTTATCATGCTGAGATGAAAATCAAGTGGTGTAGAAGTGGACAAACTGTATAAAGTCCTTGCAGCCTGTCCAGTTTTTGTTGTACTAAGGGCTCCATGGACAGGAAGAAGGAAGCATGAAAAGGCCAAGAAAGTCAAACATCTGTGTAGCTTGCATTTATTTTGCCAAATTTAACAACATACATTCATCACAGATGTTCTTACCAACCTTAATGTTATCACTTTAATGTTATTTACATTTTTATGGTTATTTTCATTTCTAGATTCTTTAGAAGTTGTTTCTTACCGAATTTACTCCGGTGATACCCATGGAAGATTCTCTATTGATCCCCAGTTTGGTATCATCCGCACCAAAAAGCAACTTGACCATGAAACTCAGTCAGTTGTGGTGCTCACCATTCAGTCACAGTTGGGTAACTTCCCAGTCTACAGTAGCACCCAGGTCAACGTATCCGTGATAGATGTTAATGACAATCGGCCGGTATTTCTTACCAGATCTGATAAGGTAACTATTTCACATACTCAGCCTCCTGGCACTGCTGTCTACATTGCTCATGCAGAAGACAAAGACAGTGGCCTAAATGGGGCAATCAAATATAGTATTGCAAGCAAGCAGTCAAATACATTTAGCATTGATCCAAGCCTCGGAGTGGTAAACCTTACCAGGACAGTGTTTGCAGATGTACAGCATGAATATACTCTACATATAGCAGCTGAGGACTGTGGAAGTCCTCCTCTGATGTCTTTGCTGATGTTGACAGTGATTATTGAAGAGCAGAAGATGGGCCCCACTTTGGTTTTTCAAAACCTGGTGTATCAAGTAGAAATCAGTGAAGCTACCTCTCCAGGTGCCCAAATCCTTCAGGTTCAAGCCCACTCGCTTGATCTACACAGTGTTACCTCCAAGCTGTCGTATTCCTTAGAGCCTAACATAGATTCTGTTGCATTTGGAATCGGCTCTGATACTGGCTGGATTTATCTTCGGAAACGTTTGAACTATGAATGTGCACAGATATTAAGTTTTAGAGCCCTGGTCAGCACCTCTGAGGACACAAACTCCAGGAAAAATGCAAGTACATTGGTAATAGTTAACATCCTGGATGAAAATGATAATTCTCCTATGTTTATTCATGAGAGCTACTTCTTTGAAATGGAGGAAAATCCACTTCCCAGGGGTGTGGTTGGCACCATTACAGCTATTGACAAGGACTCAGGAAGAAATGGACAACTTTCCTATTTCCTCTTGTCTGATGGAAAATACTTCAAGATAAATTCCAATACAGGTAGCATTTTATGATTTGTAATCTGCCTAGCATTGCTTTTGGAAAGCAGCACTCCCTAAGGGGATGGTCATAAAGTGTAAAGCTTTCAGGAACTACTGTTGGTATGTGAATTCCAACTCAGAGCTTCACAACTTGAGAAATGAAATAAATCTAATACATGTTCATGAAGAATGAACTCACCATTAGGGTTTGATTTTTTTCATTAGTTCAATCTGGTCACTTGGTCATAAGTCTCAGTGTTTAACAAATTAAAAGGAGTTTTAAGTTATAGTTTCGATAGATCATATGTGGAACTTAATTGCCTGTGATCAAGTAAATTTGAAAGGTACAGATCAGCCATAAATAACTGTAAAGGTAACTATGGCATCTGACAATTACAGCCTTTTAAAAAGTGTATGAAAACTGTAAATTACATCCAAACTGAGTTCATGTTGTACGTGTCACCACGGAAAGCCAGTGTGCTGAGAGACTTTTTTCATGGTACAGGGCCATTTACCTGTAGTGAATCCCAAGCACATTGAGTAGTCAACACTATAGGCACACAGTGTGTACAGGCACCACAGAATGTGGAGAGCCCAGAGGCAGGGAAACCACATGCACTGCAGACAATCCAATTCAGCAAAATTCTATGTAGCGAGCTAGGAGCTGCTGTTTAAAACTCCTTTTCCCAGCTCTCCTGACCTCATGCAGTCTTTCCTAGAATTTCTTTTTAAGAATAAAACGGTCATTTCAAAGCAAGTTCTTATTGAGTACATTTATAGAAGTTTAAAGGCAGAGAGGGTACTAGGAGTTAACCAAGAAGATCTTAGAATAATCTGTGGTTATTTGCATGAAGTATTCTGGTCAGCTGCAAATCTTCAGCTGAATTGAGTGTGGTTGGGCAGATGGAGAAGGTTGGGTCAGTTTTATTCACCGGGTTTACCAGGTTGTATAGGACACATAATGACTGATTGATGTTCAGACATTGTATTGAGAATTTCCTAACTCGGGCATAATAAAGACCATTTGTCAGCAGTTCAAACCCTGTGTGAATATATTACTTTTCCTGAAGTGTGGTGAAGAAAAGGCCAGATTGATTCATTTGGAGGGTCAGTGTGTTGGTTCATACTGTTTTACACCTTTGCTTCAGGGGATCCACTGTATGTTAAGGGATGCAATATTCATTTTCCTTGTCCATCAGGTGAAATTATAAACTGGGTTGCACTAGACCGTGAAAAACAAGCTCACCACCAGCTGACCGTGCTAGTGACCGACCACGGGTCCCCGCGGCTGAACGCCACGACAGCCGTGTACATCGCGGTGAGGGACCTCAATGACAACAAGCCCCTCTTCCCTCAAGCGGAGCCCGGAGGAGAGCTGCAGCTCCAGGTGGGCGCGGCCGGCGGGGCGGGATGCGCGGCCGGCG
>NW_009952973.1:2667159-2721766 GCF_000747805.2 Chaetura pelagica | reverse complement strand
GGATGCGCTGCCTGGCTCCGAGCACCACCCTGTGGCAGGAGCCCAGACCCCCGTGCTGAGGAACAGGTGGCACCAAAACAGAAACGTAACTTGTTCTTCATCTAGGCTCGAGTATACTGGGGGTTTTCAAACTTTATCAAATGATTGCACTTCTCCACCTTGTATACTGTTAGATAGAAAGAATTGGTGTATATTTTTGTTTGTGTGTGTAGTGGAATCTCTTTATTTCTGGCCTTTGGGTCTGCTGTATTAATGATTTTTTGAGTTAGCAATTTATGCAGAGCACAATAGGGGGTTGCTAGAGCTGTATTATTTAACCATTTCCTGAAATGCTGCTTGCAATGACTGAATACTACTGAAATGAAAAACGGAGCAACATCTAAACTCTTGTCTTACGGGAAGAAATTTATTTTAAGGCTCACTTTCCTCTGTGTATGTTTAAAAATTACTTATAAACTGCTTGATGATAGGTTTTGGAAGGGCAGCCAGCAGGAACACTTATTACCACTGTCTTTGCAAAAGACTTGGATTCTGGAAACAACGGTGTGGTATTGTATTCCATAGAATCAGGTAAGAATTCAAAGTGTTATTTGTAAGAAAAGTTACATTGAAATAACTAGAGTTTAGGAGGTACCATGTATACTTGCATAATTTTATGTCTGTTTTGTGCATAACTAGGAATCAGGAGCATTATATTTCTTATGAAGTGTATGAGGAGGTGCAAGCAGCTACCTTTCCTCCCTTCCCCTTCTGCCCCATCTTCCCAGGGGTGTGGTTGCTTGTGAAGCCAGCCAGAGACCATTCAAACAAGCACTCAGAAAAGATTAGGACCATGATCTTGTACTGCACAGCTTAGTGTTTTAGTCAGTGGTTTAGCATCTTAAAGGAAAGATGATCTCTCTTTTCCCATGACCAATTGAAGATTTTCCTGCTAAAAGAAGGGTTAATGACAGTCTGGGACAGGGATCAGAAGGATCAGCAGATCATTTGGGCAAACAAAGAGGCTTGTGGTTTTTAGTTCATGTTTCACCCTTTGTTTAGCACTACATTAGCCTGACATAGTGTGCTGCTTAAAAACAGTCATTTTCCTACATATAGAAGTTCACTTCTGGGGTATGCTGTAGGATCCAGTGTTGTTTGCAGTGAAGTCAGTAACAGAGCAGACCTAAATTTTAAAGCATGAGTGGCTTTGGGACATCAATGCTGATAAGACACATAAAAGTGGTCTCCGTTTTTGCCACTTGCTACACTTTTACATAAGAGTAGCCAATGAGGAAGACATGTCTTTTCCTCCTGCTTTGCTTCACTATTGGTTCAAAACAGTGAGAGGTGCCAAGAGCAGAACTATTTGTTTTATTTTGCACCTACTCTGTTCTGCCACCTTAATTTAATCAGTACCTTTAACCTTGGTATTTGTAGCCCATGGTAATTTGCACATAAAGCATACTCTTTCATCAGAGCAAGAAAATATTTCCAATATTTCTACCCACTCAGTGCGTTTCCTCAGGTGTTTTTTTCTTTGTAGGCAGAGCTCAGATGTAGGCTCAGTTAGTTTAAAGTCATTACAATTATTTGCCACTGCACAGTAAAAAACTAAATACTGCAAAGCTACATTACTCCTCACTCTTAAAGAGCAAGGGGATCTGTAGCCTACCCTTGTCAAGGCTGAAATTACCAAAAGATTACCCTAGGTTTTGTTATACTGTGTCTTTATTTACCCTTTTGACTTCTGGGGGGTGACGGACGGACTTTTGAGATCCAGATCTGCAAGGGCCAGAGAACTAATTCCTCTCTCTCCCACCAGAGATGCTAAAAAAAATAGCAAACCTGAGATGTTTAACAACTTTCTTAAAAATTTTGCTGTTGAAATATATGTAGATAATAAAAGACTGTACAGTCAGTTTATGGCCATACTTTTATTGCCTTAATTTGGATACAAGTGACTGCCTCCAGAGGGAATCAGAGAGAATTGTGGACTTCTGCAATGTGGATTATAATATTTTGCATTAAATGATCCCTCTTAAGAAAAATGGAATTAATAGTACCCAACCCTTTGTTTGAATGGTGATTGCCAGGCAACACAGGAAGTATTCTTCAGGGGTCTCTGCCTGTATATCTAACTATAGCCCCTTCTTCAAATAGCACATTGGATTTTCTTACTGGCTTCACTCTAGTGCCCCAGAGGGGAGTAAAAAAAGTTCAAATTATAAAAATTACTAGCAACACAAAATATGACTGGTCTTGCAAATGCTGTCTCTAGAAAGAAAGAAAGGATAAAAACAGCAGAAAAAAACAAAAAAACACAAAACAAACAAAAAAAAAACAACAACACTGAAAGAGCCTTTCCAGCCTTGGAAGTAGATATTTTCCTGATAAATCCAGAAACAGCCAAGCTTTTCTGATACTAATTTTTGTTGTTAGTTGGCTCACAGCCTTTAACATCTGGTCTGCTGTTTCATGGTGAAGTTCTTGCCTGGTTTATATTTAAAATAGTATTTTCTAGTTCTGGGACATTGTTCAGTACTAAAATATGGAGGAGAAATATGATCTGATTTACAGCCATATTTGTTAAACACAAAGACATCAGGTTAATTGGAGGACTGCATGCAGACATGCTCTTTTCAGCGTTTGACAAGATTAAGAGCTATGAGTGTCAGTGTCAGCTATTCAACTTCTAAGAGTCACTGGGTAATTTTAATTTTTAATGTTCTTGAGACCTTAGAGAAATGCCAGAATAGCAACAAGAGATTAAGCTGTGCAGAAGGCCTAATGACAAATGCTAACAAATTGTGTGATGAAAAATCTGTAAAAGAACCATGATGTTTACACAACAGATGAATCTTAGCCTTCAGAGAAGTGTTTTCTTCAAAATGCCTCTCCTCCTTTCAAGAAAATCAGAACAAATAATCCTTAAATGTTTATGTGTATGTAAATGTGTGATCATATGGCCACACGTCTGCTTTTGGGTTATCACTGAAGAAGTAACCCAGTTGAGAAAGAGGTGAATCTCCGGTATGGGTACTCTTCCTTAGTGATGCTGGCAATTGTCAAGTGATTTGCCTGGCCTTCTTTACAACTGTCAATAGCTCATAGTATAGCATTTATAGCAAAAATTAGTCTCTATTTATAGTGCATCATAAATTATTGCTTTGTGTGTTAAGGCTAGTACTGGCACAGTAGAAGCTTTTACAGTTACATTTGGACTAGTTCTGTGGATACATTAGCACTTGGCCAGCAGAATGCTAGGAGAAGACCAGTTTGCACTGCTAACACACACGAATTGGTGAGTGTTGTACATATTCCTGAGAGAAGTAAAAAGCTAGTACTTGTTCTCCAGGGTAATTTGATTAGATAATGCAGAGGTATAAAACTTAATTGAAAAATTATACCAGTTTTTTGGCAGACTAAGGTAGAATTACAAGCACAAGAAGAGACTGGGGCCATTGGAGTCTAGTCAGAAAGAGATTTTTTTTTCTGTTCTGTGCTTCGTCTGCAATTCTCAATTTCCTTCTTATCCATTTCTCTTACAGTTTCTTTCTTTTCTGTTTGTACAGATAGGGACATCTTTAGAGTGTATGATAGCCACAGTTCCCTAATTCAGGTGACAGAGAGAGGTGAAGGCTGAGCAGATGTTTCTGGAAGAACAGGGAGCATGAGCTTTTTGAGGAATGACTGTCATGCTCTTTGATTGTAAATCTTAAAACCACCTTTCTCCTCATTCCTCACTTCCAAAACAATGAGGAGAAGGGTTTGGAGCAAATTTAGTCTTGCCTTTGCTGATCTTGGTCAAAACTATTCAGATGTGTTCTTTCTCTTCTCTTAGTAAGTGTCACACAGTTGAAAATCAAGGTTTGTGTTTAAGCAGGCTTCTGAAATTCAGAAGTTGAGAAAATTGCTTTTGCTACAAAATGTATAGAATCATAGAAGGGTTTGGACTGGAAGAGATCTTAAACCTGTAGTAAAAGTTTGATTAGTCTGCAGATTATGGGAATTCCATATCATAAGGGTTTTTTTCCTTGATTTCTTTTTTTCTGATTTGGAATAAAATGGCTACACTTTGAAATTGTTCATTAATAGATTAAAAAATACACTGATAAAAATACCAGAAAAATGGAAATAAGATGTTTCATTTTTTACTATCTCTATAGTGCAGTCTCAGATAAAAAAAGATGAAAATGAGAAACACTTTCAAAATGGAAGTCCCAGGAGATTCTGGGTATTTTACAATATATTTTTCCAGCATTATCAGACTCTTCTGTTACTTTTATTGCTACCAAAATATGTGCAAAACTGACTGTTTCATGCAGTATTTGGATTTTAGTGGAATTGCAGTCTCTAGTGAATAACACTATTGGTAATTTATTTTCTGACCATCTCGCTCTAATTTGTTGAGAAAACGTAGATTCATAGAATCATAGAATCCTAGGGGTTGGAAGGGACCTCGAAAGATCATCTAGTCTAACCCGCCTGCCAGAGCAGGGTCACCTAGAGCACATCACACGGGAACGTGTCCAGGTGGGTTTTGAATGTCTCCAGTGAAGGAGACTCCACGACCTCCCTGGGCAGCCTGTTCCAGGGTTCTGTCACTCTTACAGTAAAAAAATTCTGACCGCTCCTTTCTCCTGTGAAATAAACTTCAACTTTTTAGAAGCTCTGCAGACTCAAACCTGTTTTGGTTGAGCTTAACTATCTAAGTTCTGCTATTTGAAACACGGAAACAAATAATTGGTCTTTATGCCAAGAGGTACTGACTATCCTCATCACTGCTGAAGCAAGGGTGAATCCTCATGGCTCCTGCTCAGATTGCAGTTATGTACTTACAATATTCTTTGTTCTCTGATTCCTTTTGTTGTTTATTTTAAACTGTTTTTTATCTTTGTTCAGTTTGGTATCTGCAGCTTCATTTTGGTAGAAAACTGGAGGGAATAGTACTTGAGCACTTGTGTTTACTGTTTTCTTTTTCTTGTTAGTTCTGCCTATCAGTTATTTTAAATGTCAGTTTAGCAGAATGTTAAAAATATACACATGCAATTCACATTATGTGTTCTGTTTTTCATACCTCCTCTGCCTTTTGCTTAGCTGGGACTTTTCGTCATGAAACATTATATGGAAAAAAAATAACATATCTGTGAACCTAGACATACACTGTTGGGACTTGAATCAGGAAAGTAACCAAAAGCTGTTTATGAAAACAGTAATATAGCAGCATTAATATTTTGAATCTATCATGAAAAATGCAGACTGTAGGACTGTCTCATTCAATGTAATTGTCTTTACATACTGTTTCCTTCAGTTGGCAATTTCCTCATTACGTTCCAGACTGCAAGAGTCAACCCAGAAGGGACTCATGGAGCATTCAATCAAAAAGTAGAAGAACAATATTAGGAAAAAAATAATATTTGTTGATTGTGAAAATGCTGTTTCAAGCTAACCTGCTCAGTGTTTTTTTCAAATTCTACAGGCTCAGATTTTTAACAGTTACAGGCAAGGTGATTGACTACAAAAAAGAACATTTATATGTGCAGCTAACTAGTTTGTGTGTTCATATTTGGAGAACATAAACAGCTTCATGCTCACTTAGGTGCCTGTGGAAATATAGTTCTTTATGTGTGTTTTGTGTACTGCATCTGGTCTGAATATGTTTTTACCACAGTTACTTATTAGAATAGCAGCTGTTATGCTGCATGACTTAGTTTAACCCACTAGCACACCTTATTAAGAATTCAGATAGCAAGAAGTTTTTCCATAATATTTTAAGAGAGAAGTAGTAATGACAAATTTGATTTTCTCGGTTTCTGGTAAGGTTTACCTTACCTGGTAAGGTTTAGATACTTTCCTGCTTTACAAGAAATAGGAGAGTAATTTGTATTACATTTCTTGAAAATGGAGGAGGTGAGTGTTTGTCTCTTTTCCCAAGTAAGAAGTGATAGGATGAGAGAAAACAGCCTCAAGTTCTGCCAGGGGAGGTTTACATTGGAGTAATAGGATGACTTTCTTTGCTGAAAGTGTTGACAAGCACTGGAACAGGCTGCCCAGGGCAATGGTTGAGTTGCCATCCTCATATTTAAAAGTATTTAAAAGATGTGTAGATGTGGCGTTTAGGGACATGGTTTAGTAATGGACTTAATAGTGTTAGGTTAACAATTGGACTTGATCTTAAGGATCTTTCCAACCTGAATTATTCTATGATTCTAAGTCACAAATACTTACTATTCTATGGTAGAATTTTTCTTTGAAAGTCCAGAATAAATGTAGTATGATGTAGCTGCAAGTAGTAACTTTAAATAGAAGTTGCTTGTTATTAGCATGCAGCCAGTCCTTGACGAAGGATGTTAGCATCATTTCCAATATTCACATGTTGCTCTGCAACATTTCCTGTAAGGTTATAGCTGCCCCCAGTTAACTCCTGGCTCAGAGCAGAGGCAGAGCAGGCTGCATTACTGCAGTTACGATGCCCTAGACATAGATCGGGCTCTTTGCTGACCTGTATTCTGCAAGGGACACAAGCCAACTTTCTATCCAGCATTGCTTACTTGACCCTTCATGCCAGTTCAGAGACTAAGATGTAGTTCTTTCCATGGCCCTGTCTGCCAACTTCTGTGGAAAGAGGAGAGCTGATCCTGGGGTGTCAGCTGCTCTCCTGATGCATGTGCCACTGGTGTAAATAACACTGGTACAAAACTGAGCAGTTGCTTTAGTACTCTGTAGGATTTATTTCTGTAGCTTTCTAAATCCAGAGTAATTGTTTTATTATAACTATATACTCAAGGAAAAGGAAGAAGAGGTCAGAGATCCAAACTGGTGTAGTAGGTTCCCTTATGTCTGGGTCCTGCTCTTTCTGTTAATTACAACGCTCAGTAGTATGGAGGCAAGCTGAAGAGATCTGCAGTAACTTGTATCCATTTTTTCCCTGTAGAAGAGGATATCGGATACTTCCAGATTGATGCTGTCAGTGGGGAGCTAAGAACAACCCAGTCTCTGTCATATGCTGGCAGATCAGACTACAGAATGATGGTCACAGCCAGGGACATGGGGATGCCTTCACTTCAAGGACATGCTGCTGTTTACATCCAGGTACTTTTTTATGTTGATAGACCAGGTATACTAGATACTTAATTTCTTTCAAAAAACAATTTTAGGCAAGCTAGGGAAATAAGCTGATGAAAGGAAGAAGCTCAAAATTATATGCACTTTCTGTCATAGTAGTTTTCTTTAACCATTTTTCTGGTGAGAGAGGAAATGAGAGGGCAGACTTATTTTGATTTTTTTAAAGAACACATAATAGCATTCTGGGTTGTCTTGCAAGTAGGTGATGTTTGTGCTGTAGCAGGAGGTCATTATGAACACTAGAAAAGAAAAGGAAAATATCCAGGTAAGGAGAATGAAAACCAAATATCAAGACGGTCTGAAAGTGGGGAAGAGAGTAGATATTTTTTTCTCTACTATGTTACTCTCTTTTATAAATTCTGTCTCTGTAACGCAGTATAGGGTTAGTTCCTTCCTTCGTGCTGATTTATGTGAGGCTGGTCTGCACGGGAGCGCGAAATCCAGCATGTGCTGTTTCCACAATCAGCCACCTGCTGTTCATCGAGCTGCAGAGAGGCTGCTTTGTCAAGGCTGCCTGTGCACATTTTTATCAGAGGTTGGATGTCACAGAGATTGCTATTTTCGTGTCATCCAAAAGGTGTTTAATTTTTAATAGCTTGGGAAAAAATGCTTCAGTCTGGGCAAGGCAAACAATTAAAGACATTCTTTCATTTTAAAGCATTCACTTGAAACACTGCAGCAATCCATAATGAATGAAACACTGTAATGATATAAACAACCCTCAAAAAACCCCACCTTGGTTGGGTTTTTTGTTTTTTGGTGGTGTTCTGTTTTTTTTGCAAACTGCATAATGTATGGTGCGTTCTTAGTCACATTTGTCCCTGTAATGCTGTCCTGCCTAGAAAGACAGTTGAAGCTTCAGAGCAGGGGCAGAAATAGCAGTATTTGAGTCATAGGTCTTTGGACTCCTGTGATTCAGACTGTGAGAGACAATCTTGTCCCTTTTTTTAATGCAGGACTGAAAAGACTATTTGGACTCTTAGCATGTTGAGTTTGTTTCCTGGTTTTGGGGCATACTTAGGCTAAATATAGTCACAAATAATACATTATTAAACTGTCAAAGAAAATAGTTTTCAATACACTGTTCATAATAACAATGGAAAAATATTGCAGTCTTTTTGCTTTTCTTGCAGGTAATCCCGTGTGCCAGTGGGAGATCTGCCTTCTGTCAAGATTTTAAGCACTATGTTGTACCTGAAAATTTTAAGCCTGCACAAGTGTTGAATTCTCTGAAGTGGCCTGATACTTATCTCACAACTAATAGGAAACTGCATTTCAGTATCGCTAAAGATGATGGTGATGCTCATTTTGAAATAGATAGCTTGACAGGGGACCTTTTTCTTTCCAAGGAACTTGACTATGAAACAGCTTCACACTTCCTCTTGCAAGTTATTGTAAAGGATTATAATAATAATCCTCCAGAGAATAAAACTGTCCTCCTGAGTATCGATGTAGAAGATAAAAATGACCATTCTCCTTATTTTCAAGATGACTTCATAGTGATTGGCATAGAGGAAAATTTACCTATGGGCACTCTGGTTTACACATTCAATGCAAAAGATGGAGATGGCAGTTTTCTGAACAGCAAGATAGAGTACTCCATGGAAATTATTAACATGGTTGAAAATCCATTTCTTATTCACCCTGTATATGGCACCTTGACCACAGCATTTCCCCTGGACAGGGAGATGACTCGCTCGGTGATCCTTACAGTGTCTGCAGCAGACCAGGCAATAAATGTGACTGATCACAGACTTGATTCCCTTACTGTGAAGATTGTTATTTTAGATGTCAATGACAACAGTCCTAGTTTTACGTCTTCACCTCGTTCCTATGTCATGGAAGACGCAGCGGTGGGCTTCCTTGTGCACTGCATAACTGCACAGGATCCTGATGAGGGAAGAAATGGACAAGTTACTTACCACGTTCTTTCAGGCAATGACAACAAAGCGTTTGTATTGGATAAACTCACAGGTATGGTAACTTCTGGCCTCTGGAGTTTCCTGTTACTGTGCTTCTCACAGTAACATTTGGAAGGGCATACGGTGCAATACTGAGATACCACATTACTATGGTACTCTACCCGGTGTCTTACTGTCCTCAGGATGATTACACTGGGTAGAGCACCACAGGAGCATGGCAGGACTACGTGCAGTAGTCAAGGCTGGTGAGACTCAGTTCAAAAATTTCAACATAACTGTCATACTGTGCCATGTTCTGGAGTACCTTCCAGTAGTGCATTAAGGAACGTGGGGAGAAGGTGTGTGCAGTGAAATACTTCATTCTGATTTTTGCATGATGCATTCCTACAGCATGTGCACACGTGTTGCTATATGTACCCACAAGGAAAGGCAAAGTCAAGATCAAGGAATGTACATTAAATTGTGGGTAGAACATTTTGAAGGCTTGAAGTGCTGATGATTTTCATTCTTTGACACTCTGAAATTGTCTGGTTCCTGAATAAGTGCTGTAACTATTATACTATCTGCACACAAGTGTAAATCTCTGATAGTTGCAATGTTTTCTGGCTCTTATTCTGATTTTTGATCCATTATATGATACAGCTGATGCTGATTTGCAGAGCTCCTAATTGCATAACTTATGTGCAAAAGAAGACAAATATAACATTTAATTTTACTTTTTAAAAAAGCTAAATAAAGTTTAGAAGTTAAGCCCAAAGTTAAATACAAAGGAATCTCTGGACTTGACTGGAATATTTTACAAGTACCCATTTTCCTTGAAGCCAAAATTAGTATTTCTGGGCCAGTTAGCATTCCAAAGGGAATCACAGGTAATGATGGACTCCAAAGTCTGGAAGCCTTGCAGTAGTGGCACAGTGTGTGTTGTGGTGCTACATTGACGCTGTGAGTGCTAGAACAACTGGGACCCTAACCTGGACCAGAATGCCTCTTTAATACCTTCTTCCTTTATAACAGGACGTCTGACTACAGCCCAGCTTCTGGACCGTGAGATTCAGGAGCACTACAGTTTGACAGTGATGGCTCTTGATGAAGGCAGCCCAGCCCTCTCTGCCACACAGGTTCTAACCATCATTGTTCTTGATGTGAATGATGAGACTCCAGTATTTCTGAAGCAACTTCATGAGGCTGCAGTTCGTGAAAACCAAGATCCAGGGGAGTTAGTCATAAAAATGGAAGCTGTGGACAGAGATACAGGTAAATTCTGTCATTTTGCTGTTGATTTCATTGTTTCTGTAGCAGACAAATCAAATCTTGCTGCCTGCTGTGCTTGTGTGTATAGACCTTGTACTTTTTCCAAGGTAATGTAAGAGTTTGAATTTCTAAATGTACCTTTTTATTCCGACCGTCAACCTTTATTCAGGGCTTGCAAGTATTCTGACTTACACGCTGGGGTATCTTCTGCTCTGACTAGTAGTATATTAAATGTGAAGTGTGTGCTTGCGTGAGGCAGAGTAACTCAGGGTACTGTTGCTGTCATGTGAAGATAACCAGTGTGTTCTGCTTACAAATCAGAAAACTGTTCAACTCAGTTAAAGTTAATATTTTAACTTTTTGTTGCTCTCAATCAGTGCATTTTGAATAGTTTTAAAGCAGAAAACTGGGTAAGGGTCCTGGTTTTGTAACAGAACCGGCAAATATGCACTAATATTTTCTGACCAGAGAGGGGCACTGTCATCCAAGATTTTCCACCTAGTTGAGCTGTGAAGCGATAGGGTGGAAGCGGCTCTGGATTTCAAATAGGATTTTCTATACGTAAGAGTGTTAATACATTGCTATTCAAACATAGGCTACCTGAGTAAGAAGGGCTGATTCATATGCTGCTTGAATCACAGGACAGGACTAAACATGAGAGAGTCCTTGCTAAGCAACAAAAATTTCCCTCCATTTCTTCAACTACAAGCTCTTTCAAAACACTTAACATGCCTATGACGTTGCAGGTAGTCTGTGTGCTGGAGAGAACCTTATTTTAAGTAATACCATGCAGAGCACACACAGTCGGTGTAAGATGAAGCAGTTGCGTAGAGTCTGCAGTAAAGATAAAGTCTGGAGAGATAATTAATTTTTACAATGCTGCTGCAATTGGCCCAAAGGTTGTCTGAACTCTGTTAAGGATTTTCTTTTTCTTGTCGGTCCAGTTTCTGCACATCTTTAGAATTGTTTAAAGTTGGGCTATCCTAGAAACAGAAAAAACAATAGTTCTTGTTAGCAAAAATATTTTGTGTATTCAGTAAGATTTTTCAATTTAATGTAGAGCACCTACTGATAACAAAAGGTTGATGCAACGTCAATAGAAGTGCTATATAGAGGAAGCATTTCCCCACAAGTATGTAAAGTATTTAGAAAATAGACATGGGTGGGTAGCCCTGTCTGTGAAAGCTGAGCAGCATTACAATCTACCTCTGTACCTCACCCTTCTAAGTATCTTTTCTATTTTGTGCATCATACTATATATATTTTTTATTTTTTTTAAAGGCAGTATTTGAAGCAAAACTTGCAAGATAATAGAGGAAATAAGTGGGAATTTGCTTAAATTCCTCTCTCTCCTTTCTGTATCCCTTGTGTTTATTGCACATCTTGTGGGAAATACAGCAGAAGGTAAATTTTGGGAACCATTAGGAGGGGGGAGCATGAGTGGCTTGGCAGAGTCGAGAGGAAGGGCATTCCAAGTGTACTGGGTGGCACAGTGCAGACACTTTGGACTGGAACAACTGTTCTGGCTAATGGTTTCTTCCTGCTTTTTTTTTTTTTAATAAAGAACATTTTCCAGTAACAACAGTCCTTCTGTTGGGTCTTTTTCTGACATTTGGATTATTTGGCCCCATATGACATGCATGTTTACAGAGTTGTTCCAAGCAAATACTAAAGTCATGCTCATAATGTAAAAAAACGGGGTTTCTATAGAAGTAGTATAAATATATAATGCTACTCACTTTTCTTACATTTTTGAAACAGAATTTTAAATAAGATAAAGTCTATCATGGTGTTACATTTTTTACATCACATTCTTAACATTATTTTTTCTTTAAATAGTTGTTCTTTAAATGGTAACATTTCCATCATGTTAGTGGAATCCTGTCACAGAAGTTATATACTTTTCCTATATTCCCTTACTGACCACAGGGAGGAATAATTTTTACTGACAATTGCAGCCATCACCAGTTTTTGTTTTGTCTTTCTACTTCATTCCCTACGAAGAGAAGAAGGAAAGCAAGCAGCTGTCACCTTATTTGTATTTGACTCAAGCTTCGAGACTGCTTCTAGTTCAAAAGGTTTTATGGGTTGTATTTTTTTTAATCAGTACTAAGATTTTTTGCTTGTAATGATTTTCTTTCATGTGGATATCCATGAAACTTCTTGTTCAGACGACTCTCTCCTGCACATAACAAGAGCTGCACTTACTGAAATTCTGTGGTGCCTCAATTTCCTTAAGTCCTTTTACACCGTGGGAGCTCTTCAGGGGCTGCTTGTGCTGCAGGGACTGAAGCTTTTCCTTGGCAGCAGCTCAGGCACCCTGCAGCCCCCCTGCCATTTGGCCAGCAGGGAAAAGGGATCCCTGCCACTCACCCGTGGCAAGGAATAGGCTTGGGTTCTCTTCCAGCTCGTAATGTACGGGAGGAATAGTTTGTATCTCATTTCAGTTTGTAATTTCAGCCCCCAAAATGTGAGTAGCACCACTGAATAATTAACCAGCCAGTTGGATCAAGTACAACCATGCCAGCTGGTGTGCCATGCTATGTGCATACACAGAGTCATCATGCTTGTCTCTTGAGCAGGGTGTGCACCGTTCTCCTACTGGTAGGTGCGTGCTCCTCGGAGCTGGATATGGGAAAGGAGGCAGTAAGTACTTGGGAAAGAAATGTGATTAAGGTGTTACATATCAGTGTACTTTAAGGGTTAGAAGTTTTAATTTCAACAGTGTGTGAACAGTCAATTTGGATAGCACCTGTATGTTTTTTCAGCACTGTCTGTGAATTATGTCCATTGTAAAATCTGCCCGTGAAGGCACTGGGTTGAAGCAGTTCGGTTGCAGGAGACCAAGAGCTAACAGTTAATGCCAGCCCTGTAGTGTCAGGGGTCTTTTTTTCCAATCTAGTTATTAAGGTTAAATAAATGCACACAAAGATGCTAATATCTTTTAAAATATAGTTAAACAATATCAAATATCATCAGATAGGATATATTGGTAACTTTCAATTTGCAAGACATTCTGTTAACTGCTGTCATTTTTCTTCTTTCTTCTGGAAGGCTGGAAGGATTGCTGTAATTCATTTTCCTTCTGCTGTATATTGTATGAGTCCCTACTTTGACTTAGTTTCGGTGCATTTATAGTAATAATTCTCTCAATCAGATTCCAGTCGCATTGTCAACTACTTAGCAAAGGTAACCAGAGGAAGTAATGGTTACTAAAAACTGTAGGCTCTGTTTAGTCTCTCACACTGGTTTTTCTCCATCAACTCCAGTGCACATTATCTGGTTTGCTACTGTGGAAGATGAGAACAGGCAGGCAGTGTTTAATTCTGAACAGCCAAGTTCAGTTTTAGTATGACTGGGAGTGCTGTGGCTTTCCAGGTGCACTAACTACCCTATACTACTAAAAGGGTAATTGTTGGTTGAAAAACCATGAAATTATTGAATAAAACTTATAAAAAATTTGCACACCTCTCCCGCTGCAAAAAAATAGAGCCATAGTACAATCCCTTCAAGTATAATGTGGGATTAAACTCGTGAGTGTGATGGAGATGACATTATAATTTCCTCAAGAGGATGTTGAAACTAGAATAAATATGAAATAAATTATTTTATAGTCATAATAGGTTAGAATGTGGAGTCACGTTTCTTGCTCAACTCTGGTGGGCAATTTTTGAATAAAGGTTTTTAAAGGCCTGTACAGTTTTATCTTACTATTTCCTAGAGAAGGAAAGGAATACTAATATCCCTGTGCTATGTACAAATGGTATGTCTAATTATGAACTGAGTTGAATTGGCATTCAGAAAAACTTTGAGGGAAGGAAAATCTTTAACTTTCCCTTTTGGAAATCCTGCCTCACTTTATAAAGCCAAGCAGTATTATTTCAGAGGTGGACAAGAAGTGGGAGCTGTCTAAAAGGCCTGAGATGTGCTGTGGAAAGGTCCACCAACTTGGCTTTTCTGTTGAAGCCAACTAGGAGATGGCTACACTATGAGTCCTGATGGGACTTAGGCAGCTGCCTGCTCTGTATTACTAATACTTAAAATTGGTGGGCATGCCAAGAAGCAGATGTTTTCTGTGAGCGCTTATACTTACTATTCAGTGTTATACTGCACTGTGTCCAAGTGAAGTTATATGGAGAATCAGAGGTCCCAGGGCAGCCCAGTACTCTGCCTTACATCCTATTGAGAAATAAATTACCTACCTCAGGGAGGGCAGAAGAAAAATGTATGGATTCCAGAGTCTAAGTTACTGCTTTTTTGAACCAAGTTGATATGCCGGTATCTCAGGTCTAAATTTTAAATGTGCATCTTTTGTGCTAATGAAGATGCAGTTACTGACTCTATTAAAAAATAAATTAATCCATAACCCATTTCCTGGGGTAGGGGGGAGAAGAAAGAGATGTATCTGTAGACCTGAATGTGAGGAGAGTGGCTGTGTTTTGCTAAGACTTCCATTCTGCTTTTAAGGACTGAATTCCTTGCTTCAGTATGAAATCTTACCAGGAGCTGGTTATGAGAAATTCAGGATGAACTCAGACAGTGGAGAAGTTGTAACAACTGCATCACTGGACAGGGAAACCCAGGAGGTTTTCATTATTAAAGGTAACAGTGTGAAATAGCTATGGGTGCCTGTAAAATGTGATGTAAGAATGGGAGTTGTGTTGCTATCAGTACTACCTGTTTTTATGCCATTTGAGTTAGATGGAAGTAGTAAGGTTTTCAGGAACAGAACAACATGTGCTTTTTTTTGTCCTGGTTTTGCATAGCATAAATAACTATTCTGATATTATTATCCATTGTTGCACCTGCGACTGTTGTATAAAATTTGCTTTCTTTTTATTGTTCTTAGTTGTGGTTCGAGATAGTGGAACCCCATCACGATCAAGCACGGTGACAGTTACCTGCAAAGTGCTGGATGAAAATGATCATTCTCCCATGTTTCTTCTTCCCATGTTTGAGATCTGTATTCCAGAGAATCAACAGTCTTCTGTTGTTTACATTATCCAGGCTGTGGATATGGATGCTGGAAATAATGGAGCTCTGAGATACAAAATAATTAGTAAGTTAAACTCCATTTTTCTTTGTATAAATCAGGAAGTATATAAACAGCACTATCCAAGTTTTAGACTAATATTGATTTTACCAAGCCTCCATAGCTCCTGTCTTCTCCACATGTTGTTTTCATGGGAGAAAAAAGAAAAAAACCACATATTTCACCCCTTTGTCAGCATTAATAAGCACTTTCCAGACATACTTTCATACTGCTTTCTGGATTTGAAATAGTACAGAAAAGAGAAACAAAAAACTACCAAATGCTGGAAGGAGTCATTAATCACAAAAGTATAATTTTGTCCTTTATGTTATAGATGGGGAAGTTCTGAATGTAAACATACCCTTGCAAATAAGGACTAGAATTAATCTAATGTTATTTATTTTATTTTATTCCTTTAATTTTCTTTCATGAGAGCTTCTTTCACTCAGCAATTAGCAATGTCTTACTTGGTTTTCATATTGCCAAACTCTTCCCATGTCCACTATGCCAATGTAAGCTCCACAGCTGTTCAAAGCCTCCTGTAATATCTTTGCACAAATACAAGTTTGCTGTGCTTGCTTTGGTTTGTGGCTCTCAGCAGTAGCTCAAATCCAGGCCCATAACTACTGCGGTA
The DNA here is from genome assembly GCF_000747805.2 of Chaetura pelagica. NCBI lineage: Eukaryota > Metazoa > Chordata > Aves > Apodiformes > Apodidae > Chaetura > Chaetura pelagica. The sequence goes on along the minus strand of NW_009952973.1, from coordinate 2,705,820 downwards.
ACAGCCGACAGATTTTGCTTTGATGAAGCAGTTGCAAATTCCTTTAGGTTTTCTTGCTTTTAATTTAATGATTTTTTAATGATCTTTAATTTAATTACCTTTGGTCTCTCTACATGTTATAAAGCATGTAGGCTGTTCACTGTTACTGAAAACACTGACTTTTCTTTCAACTGCTTCATATTTACCCTTGCCTCCCCACGACCCCCAAATCAAGACCTTGCACAGCTATTCGCTTCCAAGAGACAGGTTTGTAGAAGAGACAGGGAGCAAGTAATTACAATTGTCAGCAATGCTTTATAGGTTTCTGGAATTTGTAACTAGGGTTGGGAAGAGGTCACTTCATGCAGCCGCACAGTTGCAGGAGATTTTATAAGGTGTGCTGCTTCAGGAAAAAAGACATGCATCTGGAAAAATAGGCACTCTGTAAATTGATATGACATTCTCTATTTACTGTTGTTGCCACCCACTGATTTAAATGAAATGCAGGTTTTAATTCATCTCAGGAATAAAATATGCAAAAGGCACATGAGCGCGCACCAGCTGTTTGAACAATTGGACCATGTTGATGCAATTAACATAGCAGTACTCACAAGGGATCATTTTTTTCAAAAGCAATTGTTTGTGATTATTTTGTTTTCTGTGTGTTTGAAAGGTGGCAACGTTGGACAATACTTCACACTAAATAACACTTCAGGAAAGCTGCTGGTCACTCGTACCTTAGACAGAGAAGATGTCAGCAATTTCACTCTTGTAATTGAGTGCCGTGACCTAGGCAGCCCCTCAAGAAGCTCCATTGCACAGCTCTATCTAACAGTTTTGGATGAAAATGACCACCACCCGTTGTTTGCAAAGACCCACTATCAAATTTCTGTGAGAGAAGACCTAGAGGAAGGCTCAGTCATCCTGGACCTCTTTGCTTCTGACGAAGATGATGGTCTGAATGGTGAAGTTACATACTCACTCATTGACGACACCTTTGGAGCATTTGCTATCAACAATGTAACAGGGTCTATAGTTACTACAAAGACATTGGATCGGGAGACCAAATCCCAATATATGTTTAGGGCTGTGGCAAGTGACTGCAGCACCCATTTGCCAAGAAGCACCACTGTCAATGTTGTAGTGCATGTTGATGATGTCAATGACAACGATCCCCTTTTTTTTCAGAATCCTATCAGAGCCTTTGTGCATGCTGAAACCCCTGTGAATGAGATAATAGCCACTGTGAGAGCAGAGGATGTGGATCTGGGGCCAAATGGAGCAGTTGTTTTTAGTTTGATGAGAGCTGAAGCTGTATTTCAGATTGATGCAAAGACAGGTGACATCATTCTTCAGGCGCCTTTGGCTTCCAAGGACTTCAGTAACCAGCTGCTAGTGACAGCTTCAGATCAAGGTATCCCACCTCAAACAGCCACAGCTATGGTCATTATCTTTACCGAGGAACAAGAGGAGGAGATTTTGTTCAGCCATAACCTATATGAAGCAAGTGTGCTGGAGAACAGTACAGCAGGTGGGTATCAAATCCCAGTCTGTCATCTTGTGGTTGTTTGTCTACTCTCCTTTTGTAATGGTATTTTTCATGAATTTTAAAGTAGAAGTTTTTTCCTGTGCAGCAGCAGGGAAGAGTTAATTTGGATGAAGCCCTTCTCCAGTGAACCAGTGTGACACAGAAGCATGCTCTGTTAGTTGGAGGCATTGTCTGGCTCTGGAGTTTGCTGTTTATGTACAAGTGTTTCTCACGTTAAATAGAAGGCTCCTGTGTCAAAGGGGGTGTGTTGCCATCCCTCAGACTGGGAAGCCCTGAGCATCAGTGGGTTCACTTGTTTTGTAAAATTATTTTAATGATGGGTGGACAGCATTTACTCACCGTTTCACTTGTCAGCGCATGTGAGTTCAGATGAGATGAGTGTTGTGTGCCAGTGCATACATGACATTTCTTGATTTTGCCAAACTCTTCACAAACTGTAATCGATTTCAGAGATACTCTAAGACCTTACTAAAATTTGGGCTTTTCAGAAGAAGAATGGTGTGTAGGGGGGGAGCTGGTTGAGGTGGAGAGAAATTCAGAGGCTGTGGTACATTGTCACTCAGGCAGGCTTCCGCAGAGCATCGATGTAGAGCCTGTGCTAGTGAATGCTAACTATAGACAAACAGCTTAAATCATGTGGTGCTTACAGGTTGATTTATTTTTGTTCAGTATAATGATGAGAATTGCTGCTCTACTTTTTATCATTCAGAGAATGTTAGTAGTTATGCTTTCTGCCAGTTAGATATGGTATGTACCTTTTCCTGCTTCAGTGAGTAGTAGGTTCATCTTAATGAGGGCCAGAAAGGAAGGCCCTCCTTTGGAGGAGGAAGCCTTCCACATTTTTCTGCCCACAAATCCTGATGTACAACTGACCAGATGCATTTAGAGATCTGACATGAGCTATATTCTTGATTCTAACACTGCCTCATGAAGTTTGCCTTGAACAAGCCATTTATCCTCTTTATAGTTCAAATTTCCCTCAGTAAAATGAAAGCAATATTCCTTTACGGCCTAAGGGTATTGTGAGAAGCAGCCAATGTATTTGATTAGGAATCAGTAAAAAAGAAATGTGTTAATAATTTTGGAAAACCAATCAATATTCTTTGATAATTGCAAACAGAATAGAGAACTAAGGGTGAAGATGGCTGTTGTACTGCTGTGTTTACTCAGCCATTCCTTCCGCTGTGCCTATTTGAAACTACAAGCCAAATTTTCAGCAGTGTATTTTAAGATAAAGATTATGCTGTGAGTATTACTGATGTTTCAATTAACAGATCAAAAACACAATAAGGTGAAAAAACTTTTTAAAATTAAGTTACCTTTTTTTAAACCATAAGCTAAATATTATTTTTTTCAGACTGTTTCTAAAATATTGTGGTCAGTGACCAAACCACCAGGCTAGACCATCCTTCAGTCTCTCTGTCAAAAAATGTGTGAGAATTTGGAAAAGTGGAAGGCTTCCAACAGGAAAGAGTGTGGAGTGAAGCGTGCAGTAAGCTGGTAGTTAAAACACACTCGAGAAATATGAAATCTGTACATCCACATCTTCTCAGGCAGAGAAGTATTTCCCTTTCTCTCCCTCCCTACTGAACACTCTGAGTACTGAACCCATGGGATAAAAGGGCTTTTTCTAATTTTTTGAAACCAGTGCTTTATGGTTTCTATTATGTATGCAAAATAATAATAATAAAATTCCTAAATACATTTGTCCTGACAGTAAAAAGCCCGTTTATTTCCTGAATTTGACCAGGATTTAAAAGTAGTTTTGGGCACCCTAAAATTGATTATTTTTTTCTGTGATTTTTGAGTCACAGATACTCCAAGGCTTCCAGGCCCTGTTTTGCTAGAGGCTGCGCTCTACGGTAATTAATTAGTGTGTCACTTTGCAAAGGAGTCATCCCTGCGGGGGGAATTGCTGCTTCTAGAAGTTAAAGTTCAGATATCATGGGAATGTGTGTTAAACTCATTCTCTGTTGTGATCTGCCTGTTGAGAGTAAATTGTGTTGATGGATGGGGCTCTCCATCTTAGGTGCCCATAAAGTGAAGAGCTCAGGGTGTTTCCAGGGGCGTGCCCTGGGCTCTCAGTTTTGTCTCTCCCTTGCTACAACAGGCTTGTATTTTTGGAAAGTGTCATGAGAACCTAGTTTTGGGCTTCCCAGGGGAGCAAGGTGAAGGCCCTGTGGTTTCTAGTCTTTTCAGGAAGGATAGGATTAACCTGCCTTAATCCTGCATTAACGTTTCTTTCTAGTTAAGAAAAAATAGAGTGAAGATAGGTTTGTTTAGAAAACAAGTGTCTGCTTAAAGAAAGAAAAAAATTAGGATTGGATTAACTTAGCTATTGCCATAAAGCTCTGAATATTTTTTTTTTTAAGTGTAGATGGATTTGTGTGTCAGGCTAGACGATCCAGCCTGAAATTATGGAAATGCTCCGAGGAACTGAGGTATCAGAATGTCATACTCAGATTGTTCTCCCATTCTATCTATAGAAAATAGAAATAAGATTTAGTTTAAGTCATTTTGATTAAAGGAAATTTAGCAAAGCTTCAGGGTAAACAAGAGGATTTTATCCCAAAATTATAGTTTGTATGTTTAATAAAAGTCTATTTGCTAGAAAGATCAAACACTTTATAAGAGTATCAGAAATTTTACCAAATACTAATACTGTTTTGGCTGTGTAGCATTTTCTTATTTATCTAACTGTACATAAATATCAAATATTTGACATTTCAGTGGGAAAAAAAAGGCATGTTTACAATTAAAATTCTTATAGAAGTTAACTTACAGGATATATGCGATCCTGGGACCCTTACAGGTATGAATGGTACCAGTGTATTCAGTCCAGGGGAGATTTACATTACATACTGATTATTTGTAGAACTGGTATTAATAAATGTGGCTTTTCCTCCTAATTTTATTTCTGCCTTTACTAATAGAGAGGTAAAATTCTAAGTTTATTTTTAAAATAATCAAAAAATCTGAATAGTATAAACAATGAAAGCCAAAGCCAAGGGTCCTTAGTTATAATTTAGTCTATACTCATCAATTGGGTGAGTGCCTCAGGAATTAGTCCTTGTGGTCAGGTTTTCTTTAATATTTGATCTCCAAGTTTAATGACCTTCAGAAAACCCCATCCTTCTGCACTTTGTTTAATATTAAATAATTAATGTCTTTTAATATTATAAACCACATTACAACAGGCGCTTAGAAGCCAGTCAATAAATTATCAAGTCACTGTGGTCTCCAGAGGGTAAGAAATTTTAATTATTTACAAAGCTTTCATAGGAGTGGTTGTTTTCATAGCACTTGGACACAGATTCACCAGTAAAACTTGTTGACGCCACTATTTATTTTCTAATATCTGTAAAATATGTAGCCTCTTATTCTTTAAGTCATCTCTTTGTGCTCAGTTAGCTTTCTCTTTCCTGAGCAACTAAGAGGTCTCAAGAAATAATGGCAAGGAGGAACTGAGATTAGGTGACAAAGGAGCATAGTTGATTGCATAGCGTTTCAAGACATTCTGACTGCATTCTGCTGTGGTCCTGAGCTAGATTCAGTGCTGATCTCATCCTCATCATGCCATTTCAGTGTGCCTTGCAGCCAGAAAGCTACCTTTCTCTTAATTAGCTCCAGGTTAAGTGTTAAATGTTGTGATCTCTGCTTGAAGTGGTGAATCACCTATACATGAAACTGTGAGCTCCAGTGAATAGGTACTGTACTTTACTATTTACCTGTATAGGGTCCATATTTTTTTGGCAATTAACTGTAAAATATTCACTATTTGAAGGAGTCATTTTCTGTGACATGTATTGAAAGCAAAAGAAAAAGTTGTAAACCATTTCAACTGTGAAAAATATGAAACTTAAAGGATTGGAATTTGAGTACCCAGAGCAGCAATTTATTAAGCTAACCCCTGAAAAACAGGGATGCAAGTAGAAACATTGCTACAAAAAGAGGGTGTATGACCTTTGGAAGAGGGGACAGGTCACTCATGACGTCTATAAAGATGATGTGAACCTATGCAGGGTGAAAATTAGGATAGCCAGAGCACAAACTAGCTACAGCTGTTAGGGATAATAAAAAATGTTTCTGTAAGTTCATTAACAGCAAAAGGAGGATTAGAGAAAATCTCCGTCCTTTATTGGATGCAGAGGGAAATCTTAGTAACAAAGGATGAGGAGAGGGCTGAGGTGCTCAGTACCTGCTTTGCCTCAGCCTTTAGCAGTGGAACTGGCTGCTCCATGGATATGGAGCCACATGAGCTAGGAGGCAGGGAGGGGACGCAGAATGAGGTCATCATGATTAAAGAGGAAATGGTCAGAGACCTGCTGCACCACTTAGATGCACACAAGTCTATGAGACCGCATGGGCTACATCCAAGTTGGCAGACGTGATCACCAGGCCACTTTGCATTATTTACCTGAAGTCCTGGCTAACTGGGGAGGTCCCAGTGGACTGGGAGGTAGCAAATGTAACACCGATCTATAAGAGAGGCAGAAAGGAGGATCTGAGAAACTATAGACCTGTCAGTCTGACCTCAGTGCCAGGGAAGGTCATGGAGCAGATCATCTTGAGTGTTATTAGAAGACATATAGAGGACAATCAGGGGATCAGGCCCAGTCAGCATGAGTTTATGAAAGTCAGGTCCTGCCTTATGAACCTGATCTTCTATGACCTGATGATCTGACTATTGGATGAGGGAAAGGTTGTGGGTATTGTCTATATGGACCTCCAAAAAGCATTTGACACAGTTCCCCATTGAACTCTCATTAAAAAGCTGGCTGTTCATGGCCTGGATGAGCACACAACCTGTTGGGTCAAGCACTGGCTGGACAGTTGGGCCCAAAGAGTAATATGTAATAAAACAGCTAGCTGTCTGTAATGCTGCTTGAAGAGTTCAGGTTACACAGTAACCTCACTCCTTCACAGTTTCCTGGAATAAATTACAACTAAATACTTAAAATTCATTGCCATATATGCTAAACAATTTTGTGACTCACTTGAAAAGAATAATTATTTGGAAAACTTTATTATTTATAAACTTGCTGCATTTTTGTTAAATGTGATGATAGTGAGCAGGATAATATATTCAGTTCTGTATTTTCCCTCTAATCCTATTTCAAATGTTATTTTTGACAAAGAGCTATGCATGTAGTTTCGTCTTTTCATTCTCTCTCTCAAAAGCTGGCTAGTTAAAATTGTTGAGACTTAAATTTAAAATAGCATTAAAAAAATCTAAATTGAAATCAAAGAAATTAAGAAAAAATAAACTGCTTATGATAATTTAGGGGTAACATACGTTTCTGTAATGCACAAAAGAAAGACTATTTTCATTAAAATAATTAAGAGGTGAGATTTAAATGTCCAAAGAGAGCATAACCTGAATAAAAGGAACATATATGACTTCAGTTTTCAGTTACAAAAAGTTAAAATCCATAGTTTTATTTGGGCAGGTCATGAAGTTGTGATCAGATGAGTAGTTTACTGGGCAAGGAGAGATAAACATTGTCTTGGCTATGACATTGTAATGCAGTGAAAGTCATGGAGGAGGAGTTTTTGCTATTTGGTATTTTAGTTCATGAATAAGCACCTAACCTAGGAGATAGGTGTTTCACTGTGCATCTGCTATTAATCATAGTTTAAAAAAAATTAGCATAAAACCTTCTGAAGTGAACATGATGATAATATCTTATTGCTCCCATAGGTACATCACTTCTAACTGTAGAAGCTTATGAACGCACATTTACAGGAGAAAAACTAAAATACAGCATCTTCAGTGATAAGGAAAACATATTCTCCATACACCCCATTACAGGTATGTTTTTATAAATTTTTTTCCAAGTGTCTGTGTAGCTTAAAGAGTGTGTTATCTAAAATATAGCAAGTTCCTACCACAAGAACAAGGAGTAAGTATCTTTGAGTATTACTTTCCTGTTAAAATGAATAAATAATTTGCAAAACCAGGGATTTAGAGGCACCTGCACTATTGTACGCTTGATACGAAAAGAAATTGAACAGCAGTATGCCTGCTTAAAACCCTCAGTTCTGATTAACTGTTGATCACTAGGTGCTGAGCATTGATAAACTACTGTTTTCTGATCTAAGCTGAGACTCTTAACTTGTTTCTTAGAAAGAAGTTACCCAAAAACTCAATAAACATAATTCTTTAAAACACTCCTAACATAGGAAGCATTAGACCCTTGTTGAATTCAATGCACTTTGTTTCAGGCAAACCTTAACAAGTCTGAAAGTCAAGTTTATTTATTTTTTTTTAGTGATTGTATGTGTGTTTTGCAGCAGGTCTTGCTTTCACCTGCCCTTCAGTCAGGAACTTCAGATGACAGGAGAGCAGCACATTCCCCATGTCCATTATGTGCTCTCATCTGAGGCACATAGGAGAGCTATGCTGGTTGCCTCTCAGCTCCTAAACATCTGCAATAGAAGACTGCCTTCTGAGTAGCTGTGGTCTTCTGGGATGGCATGGATAGAGCAAGCAGTTTTCCTCAGGAATAGTGTAAATACCTTGTACTCTTAGCAAATTACTTTCTCCCTGGAAAAGGAGCCTCCTCTTTGAAGGTTTTTATTCTGATGTCTCCTGGCATCAAATGGGGTATTCCTGTGTTTAATGCTGATGGGCATTTTGTTTGTTTAGATGAGGGTCACTTGAAGTACATACACTTGATTTCCAAGTCCTTTTTATTTCACAGAAATAATGCTGGGAAGATTAATGAAAGGGAATTTTCAATTTTTTTATCAAGCCAAGCTGAAAAATGGTTACATGATGTTTTTCAAAGTCTCATAAGCACTCTCTTCACAAACTGTGGTGGAATTTCTATAGCAGTGGATGTCACATGTAATCTTTTGACATATTTGAGTCATTGTGGTTTCTTCAGTTTCCTTTCTTCTGAAACCTTTCTTCTCTTTCTTAGAAAACATGACCTGAACTGCAGCCTTTCAGGACTTTTTAGGAACAGTTCTTACCTCAGTATTTATTTTTACATTAGTAACTCTCTACCCATTGTTTCTATGGCAGAAGTATTTTGAGCTGTGTTGATAACCTTTCTATCTTAGATGTTGTAGAGACCCAAAGGTCTGCTCTACTTGTAATTTCAAGCACTGATCTTAATTAACCTCACTTTGGAGAAAACTTTCTCCCATTCTAGAGGAATTTATTATATTGTAGAATCATGAAAAATATAGGAGGAAGTAATCCAAAGACATGAACTAGTCTGTTCTCTGACACAGAACATTGTGCTGAAATCTGACAGAATTTTATCTGTCGTGTTCTTAAGAAGCTTCAGTGACAGCAGTTCTGCAGACCCTCTCAGTAGTCTGTACTTGGCAGTTGGAAAGTTTTTGTTCACATTTATCTGAATGTTTGCTGAAATAATTTAAACTTCTTAACCTAGTAACAAAGATATAAGACAAAGGCAAGATAGCTATAATTTGCATAGTTGAAGACTGTTACTCTTTCTTCTTTGTGTGGTCTCTCTAGAATGAGCAACTCTGATTCTTTCACTTGTTCTTCCTGGGTGGTGTACCTCAAACTTGATTATTGGCTCCACTCTACACTAGATTCTTTCCGTTAGTCTCTATCATTTTGAGTGTATTCCTTCTGCCACTATCTTGTTTTTTCTTTATACAGAACCTCATTGTTTTTAAGTGTTGTGCTGAAGAGAGCACGTGAAAGCTTTGAAATCTTGATGTTCAAGACAAAGTTCTTGAATGCTGGACAGATCCATGAACAGTCAATCATTGCTTCTTATCTTAAAACTAAATAAAAACTAAAAAGCACTAGCTTGGAGAGTCACAGGAGATGGGTTCTTATGCTCTCATGGGTTTGGGGTATATGTAGTTGTGGTGTCACTACTGAAAAATCCATGCAAAACTGAATTTGAATGCTAATGAAATTAACGTACCAATTAGCTATTTTTGCTGTTTAGTTGTGATGAAGGATTTTGAGTATATTATTATATTACCTTTGGAAACGATGAACATGGATTTCCAAGGACATTTCATATTTGGTGTGGACATGTATGGTTGTGTTTGTAATCTCAATAACTTTCACTGATTATTTTGATAGAGTAACTGTTGGGTGTGAGGCACTCGGTGCATCATCAGGAGTCAGTGTTTTACCTGTATGTCAGTCAGACATGGAAATTGGTGCAGCTCTTGCCCAATTTGCCTTCACAGATGGAGGGCTAGATATAGCCATCTCAGATTAGAGCCAAGTCCCTCCAGACGTAGCTGGCTCACTGTCATGTGTGAAGGAGCACGTCACACAGCCACTTTCTTCCTCTCTATCCCTCTACTAGTGACTTGGCTTTGTTTTAGGAAATTGCCAGTGTGGTGGTTGATCAGTGAAAACTTAGCAGCCCAAGATTTGTGCAGTAACTGACACTTGAGGAGTGATGTTAAGTGGAGGATGGTGAGGAGCTTGCTGGAATTCTGTATTCAATGAAGGAGACCATATATGTTAGGGACTTCATAACTGCATTTGTGTGCATATTGTCCTGTATAAATGTCACATCTTGATGATTCTTTTTTTCTTATTTTAATAAACCAGGTGCTATCACAGTAAAAGAGCCAAAGTTTCTTGATTATGAAGTTAAGAATAAAATACATCTTTCAGTTTTGGCTGAAAACAGCTTGAATTCAGCACTCTGTGGAGTCACAGTTTTGATACAAGATGTGAATGACAATGTACCTAAATTTCAGCAAAACTATTACAAAGCATCAGTATGGGAAGGCCAAAATCCAAAAAAAGATATCATACAGGTAAGTGGGAATACGTCTTCCCAAACCTAGTGCTGTAGTTAAAAAGAACTTTGGTTGATCTTTTAACGACTACAATCCTGCTAGGTCTGTTCTGGACCACTGTCTCATAAAAACTGCTTGGTGTTGCTAATATTTTGCTTCAATATCTAAAACAGTGACTTTTTTTTTTCCCTCAATTCAAATCTTTCATTTGGCTTTACGAAGTTGAAAGAGAATTATCTCTATTCTTAATAGTTGTGCAGCTGGGTTGTCAAGTTTTTGTTGTTTTTGGTTACATTGTTTTCTGTTTCTTCAAGTAGTTGAAAAATACAATTCAAAGCTGTGGTTCTGGTTACACTATAGGCCGGGTCTTGCATTAATGCATCTGCTCAAAGGGCTATAGCAATAAAAATAATACTTTCAACTCATCAAACTAGTAGAGTCTAACCCAAGTGTTCAATTTAAAATCTGATGCCTGAAGAGCAGCTTGTCTCAATTTAAATGTGCAAACACTTCTTGCTCTGAATGGATCCATTTTCTGAAAGTGTTTCCAGCTGGCCATTCTAGAGCAAAAGAAGACATCAGTTGGACTGGAAGAACGCATAATTTCCTCAGTACATGTTCTTGCATTGCAAGTCAGGTAACAGTGAGGGTCATGTTAGGTACTACAGATATTCCTCCCCTAGAGAATAAATAAATGGAAAGCTACAAATGCCTCCAGGCCAAAGTGATTAGAAACTGATGGACGTTGTATTTAGAGAAACATATGTCCAGGAATGGAGAAAAATTAAAAGGCAGTCAACCCAGATGTGTAGTCAAATTTTTATGACAGAATACATTCTGTTATGTTCCTTTTATTCAATCTGAATGTTTGCATCTCATACTCATTATAATGTTTATTCAGCAACCAGAAAAATACAAAGATGGTTCTTCAAAGAGTCAGAAAAGTCTTTGAGAAACCTGCTCAGTGCTATTGAATGTTTTTTATTCTGTTGATTTTACATCCTGCCTCTATCCTTTTTACATTTTGTGGTTCTTATTTGAAAAAGTAATTAATGAACTAAGCTATGAAAGCTCTAATAATTTAATTATTTTATTTCTATAGCAGTAATAATTCAAGGGCCATTCTCAAACCCCTGAGAAACTGCATATTTATGCACTAAAGAGACACAGCATTCTAACAGCAACCTTACAGTACTATAAGCAGTGTAGAAGTATTACATTCAGCTCTAGCATCTCATGTAGCTGAATTTCAGATTACTCAGGGAGATAATTCATGTGCATCCTATTGCAATTCATGATCAGGTTTTGTGACCTCACGTGACACTGATGTTGGCGACCAATATGATTATTTGCTTAAATCTGTGTGGTTGAAAGGAAAGTAGCTAGAAATAGGTGACTGTAATATAAGGTTTTTCTTCTGAAGTCTCAATCTGCTGTTTAGAATTAAGTCTCAGTTTTGCTCCCAAACAGGTATTTGCAACTGACCTTGACAGTGGGCTGAATGGAGAAACTGAATACTCAATTTTATCTGGTGATGAAAATGCAATGTTTATAATTGACTCAGCACGAGGGGTTTTAGCAACTAATACGGTCCTAGACCATGAAAAAACTTCATCTTACAGGTTTGTATGCAAGGTTCTTGTAAAAATATATTCTTCTTTTTCTTCACTTTAGCTTGAGATTGCTCATGTTATGTATTTTGTAATTTTGTGTTGATATTCATTACCAGCAGAGCCTGGGTGCCAGCCAGGCAGCACTGAGAACAGTACTAAAGCTGCCCATTTTGTATCATACATTCTCGTGTACTCCTCAAATTTAGCAGAAGAAGTAAAGTCTTGTTTAATCATTTGCAACACTTACTGATATGTGAGTGTGATGACTGACTATGGGAATCATGACACACTGGATTTTTGTTTAAGAACTGTACAGCAATTTCCTCTCTGGAAATATATTTTATTAAAATGTAAAGAGACAGAGCCAAATTCAGGAAAAAGGGGTGTAATCTGTTCTTTAATTAGCATATAGTTCAAAATTTCTTCTCCACAACCTGATAAAGATACTTCTGTAAGCTGTTTCCATCTGTAAGCAATCTTGTACTAAGTATTAGTTTTTCTTGTTTTCCAAGAAACTAGGAATAAATATGATCAAGTGGACATGACATTTTTTATTTATAGGTCAGGCCATAATTGGAATTAGAAAGCAAATAAATTATGCCTTGAAGAGAAAATACGATTAAGTGAATTCATCAGTACACTCTTTTTATGTACTGCAATCTCTACAAAAAAGTAGATTTCTTTGTGTCAGTAGAAATAACATTTTTTTTCCATATGGTTGTGGCATCAGTTAAAATATTTGCAAGTTTTCTTGTCATCTAGGGCCTTAAAGTTGTAAACATCCAATCAGAATTCTTATAAACCAAAATAACCTTCAGAAAACCACATCAAAGAGATCAACAGAATATAATTTTTTAAATATCAGTGTAATTTGATAATAGTGTCCTAAAGGAAATACTTTTTTTTAACTTAATATACAGAACACTTCATTTGGAGTTTATTTTTTGGTTTTTCACTGAATTAAAAACATCAGTTCTGATTTTTAGTAATTTAAAGAGCGTAATGCTTTTTTTTTTTTTTTAACTAGTACTTTAAGAGGATGCCTGAAATAAATCCTTTGAAGAAAGGACGTTTACAGTTGATGAAGCACTAATAATTCTCCTATCTGTCTTTAACTGTGAGCCTCATTTATTTCAGTTTTTATGCTGGAATTCTAGCCTTTTAAATTTACTGGGTTTTTCTGAAGAACCTGAAGCTTCATTTTCCTTATATTTATTAATATGTTATTAATCTGTACATTGTAAGGTGAAGAGTGAATAACAAAAGAAGCTTTCAAAACTGTTTTCCTGTTTAATTTCAAGATTTTACAATTGGTTCTTTTGAATTTGCAAGGAATTGTTTATTTTATATAAATTGATTGTTTTCATCCCCAGAAGTTCCAAGTCTCTTATAATAGGAGTTAAAATGAAAATGTTGACAGAACCGTAATTCCTTGGCTGAGATGTTTTTATGAGAGGTTTTTTCCTGAAACCTTAGAAAGTGATTATTTTTAGTAAAATATTTCCATGTGTATACCTTACCAATACTAATTCTAGAAAAAATACACTTTCTGCATGGAATTATACATGCTCACCCATTGAATACCAGCCCACAATTCGTTGTGTTATGTTGGTGTCAGAAACCACAACAGCCAGAGCAGAGCTGGTGTGGTTCAGGAATGGAAGTGCTGCAATCCACTGCTTTACTTACATCCTTGGTATTCCATATTGTCGTGTGAAATTTAGGAAGTAATACCCATTTGACACTTTCAACAGAAACTATGACTTAAAAGAAAGAGGGAGAAATAAAGCATTCAGAAGCTCTGCAGTGACACCCAGGAAGCATGATGTGACATGCAGCAGTTGTTAGTACACAAAACATCTAATTGAGATGCCAGGCTCTGACTTGTGTATCTTTTTGCATTGCTTGATGTTTGGGGTTTTTTTGGTCTATTCCTTTTCTTTTTCTCTTTCTTTTTTTTTTTTCTTCTTTTTTAAGAGCACCTGTTGAGTTAGATTTAGTTTTTGTTTCCTTTCTGGTTATCTTTTAATACTAGGAAGTGGTGAAGCCTTCTAAATAATCTTTGTTACAATAAACATTTTTTCTTTTTTGTTCAGAAGCTAGTTCCCACAGTGAGTAAACATATTTTTATCCATCTTTATCACATCATTACTTAACATTTTCTTTGCTAAATTGTTTGTGGAAGGCTGTTAGCAGATTCTACTACCCATAATCATGCAGGTACAAGATGGAAGCATGCAGGCAGACTCTCTTAATCTGACAGATTCTGGTTCCACTAAGATCAGTGGGAACTCTGCCATTGTCAAATGGTGAACATATTCAGGTTTTTCACTTGGTCTCTTTAATTTATAATAGGGGGCTATTCTAGATCTCTGCAGACATTTTGGCTGAATTTCACATTCCTGTTGTCCCTTTATAAACAATGAGGAGAGTCAAGTTCCTCCAAAGAACAATTTACTGCTTAAGTTTTAATTCCTGCTCTGAATTAACAGCTGGAGAAATGTGTCTGATTTGGAAAAGTCTTGCTAGCCTCTTTATCACCTACATTTGGTATGAAATTGAGTAAAATTAATACGGTTTAATACTTCTTTCTTTTTGTATGGTTTTGTTATGTTTTTGCCACCTAGTCCCCTGAACATTTTTCCTGCAAGACACACAAAAACCTCCTCCAGGCACTTAACCTTACAGAAAGAAAAACAGAATTTAAGAGTTGTGTTAAAGGAGCAGGAAGAGCTAATCTTTTAGCTTGTAATTTTTGCTCTGCTTATAACATTGGTGGATAATGTGGTGATTTCTGATTAATAGTGACAATTACTTCTTCCTTTAATTGTAGGTTGGTTATACAAGCTGCTGATAAAGGAAACCCCAGACTTTCTGCTACAACTATTGTGATGATACAAGTGTTAGATGTTAACGACAATATTCCAGCTGTCGCACCACTAGGTGAAGTGGAGGTCCCAGAAAGTAAGTGTGATAATATAGCTAAGCTGGGATTTGTCAGACAACGATAGTGCTTCTGGAGATTTGTATAACCAAGGAACTCTAGTAAAAAAGAAAATTATTACTATTAATACTGAAATATCAAAGTAAATTGTGATCTGCTTTTGTACTCAGAGGCATTATTCTCAATCTTTAGACATTGTGTTTAAGAATAGTTTGGAACAAAACCATAGGCAATTCAGAAAGAGGAAAACAAACTCTGCAGAAATACATCTGTAATCTGTTCATTTTGGACTCCAGTATCATATTCTTCAGATGTCTTCAATTTCTGCTTTTATTCAATAAAAATAGTTGGTGTTAAAACCAGTGTTGCTGGAAAGGAGACATTCTGAACTTTGTTGTGATTAAATAATTTATGTAAACTTTATTTAAGCTTTTAAATGCTCTATAGCTTGATCCAGTTGATGATCATGAAGAACAGGACCCAAGAACTCCTGAGTTCTCATCCCAGCATACATCTAATGTGTTGTATTGCTACCTTAAGATTTGCAGACCTTGGCCCCAGCATTTTCAAATACAGGCACCATACCTGTAATGCATTAAGTTACACAGCAGAAACATTTCAAAGATTTAGGTGCTGAAACTCCAGTACTCCTCTTAACAAAAGATATCAAGGCGGTCATTCTAGTGATACTCTTTAGCCTTTCCTGAATTTAGCTTCCACTGATAATGATAACTATGGAAGTCATGGGTAAACAGCAGTTGTAGACTATTGCCTTCTTATTTAGGTTTTTGTATTCCATTTCAGAAACTTTCTTTAGGATATTGCACAGCATTTTTAAGGCTTAATGCCCTGGACATAGAAATGGGAAATGATTTTGTTTCTGTTAGCTCCAGGCTTTGTTACATGATCGCTAATAAGTTCAGTTTGCAATCCCTGGTACTGTCAATTTGGCACATAACAAAATCTATCTGTATCCAGTTCCTCAGTCTCCTAGGAATATACTTTGAGCTTTTAAGATTTTTGTGCCATGTAGGTCTGGCTAGAGGTCTTGTTCCTCTCTAGTGGCCTTCTCCATCTTCTGAAACCCTTCAGAATTGCATTTGCTGGTTGTACACAGACCTGAGGACTCTAATACCTCAGTTAAATATTCTTTTGGAAGCTTGTAACACTGTTCAATAAATTAATGTCACGTAAATGCTTGTGGAAAATCATGGAAGTTCCTATTGCTGGTGAAGAAACAGTTACAGCTACACT
Organism: Chaetura pelagica; assembly: GCF_000747805.2. Taxonomy (NCBI): domain Eukaryota; kingdom Metazoa; phylum Chordata; class Aves; order Apodiformes; family Apodidae; genus Chaetura; species Chaetura pelagica. The sequence continues at coordinate 2,689,724 of NW_009952973.1, read as the reverse complement.
GGGTCTGGGAAAGTCAGTCTGAAGAAAACCTGAATTAAAATTGAGATAAAGCAGATGCATTTGAAGAAATCCACTACTGTTTCTGTAGCATTTCTTGATATTGCACTTATTCTAAAACACAAAGTCAAAATACACTAAAAAATAATACAGAAGGTATGAACTTTGGATTCAGTATTACAAAATTGGCAAAATCCTCAAAAATTGTAGTATCATCTTTCAGCTATGACTTATTCTGAACATTTTTATTTCAGATGCCCTGCCTGGTTTTATAGTGACTCAGGTGTCAGCAAGTGATGCGGACTCCAGGCCAGCACTTCAGTTTGGTTTTGTTTATGACAGAAGTCCTGGAATGAAATTCACCATCGATCAACACAGCGGTGTAATCACAGTGGTGGAACCATTAGATTTTGAAGAAACTGCTGTATATAACCTGACAGTCACAGTTTCTGATTCTGTACATCAAACAGAAGCAGAACTCACCATCCTTGTTTTGGACATCAATGACAACCCACCAGTGTTTACTCAGGATTTGTACCAGGTGAGGATGTGTGGCAAATGGACAACAAACATTTGATGTCTTTCTGTATATGTTAATAAGTAATAGGAGTGTTTGTTTATATTTGTCATAAACATTTGTGCACTGAGAAGTCTCAGAAAACTGTTATGGACCAGAAACAGAGCAGAGCTCTTCTGGGAAACAGAGAGCAGCTCTCTTCTGAGCTCAACCCCTTCCTAGGAATTCTGCTAAAAGAACTGAGGGGATTGTTCAGTTTTCATGTTTGTGGGTTTTGACTTCAGAAGGAAAGTGGTGTGAATGCTAAATGTGTTCCATACACCATCCATTTGTCACTGGGAGTCAGTGGGTATAATCCAAAACACTTTGGGGAGATGGTTCCACTGTTCTGAACTTCCTTCTGGGAGAATGGTAAACCATTTGGTACATTTCCTTGGGCCCTAGTACTGCAGTATGAATTTCTTCCTTTTCAGTTAGGCATTTCCACAGCAGTGTGGCAAATGCCCCTGTGGAAGATAGTACACATGTAGTTTGTAATGTGTAACCCTGCCTTATAGCAATGGTATTCATCTCGAGAGTGAGGGGTATGAGTTTTGACCTCCCCAACATCCCCTGCAAGACTGAGGGAGGGTACAGAGCTCAACTTTTGGACTTCTGGACAAGAATTTTAACTGTTAGACTGTTGTAGAAGCTCAGGTTGTCCAACAGTGTTTTGAAATAAAGCTCTTTTAGCAACTAAGAATAACTAGGGGCCACTAAGATAATGAAAGGAGAGCATATATAGAACAGAATAGAATAGAATAGAATAGGACTACTACAGTTGGAAGTGACCTACAGTGATCATCTAGTCCAACTGCCTGACCGGTTCAAGGCCGACCAAGTTAGAGGATGTGTCCAAGGGCATTGTCCAAGAAGAAAATGAGTAGGTAGAAACTTTTCCAATGCTAGGAACTATGTTTGTTTTTTTCTAACAAGATCAAGTGAATAAAAACGTATTTTTTAATGTTCAAAATAATTTATTAAGCTCTACCAAACTTTAATTTTGGTTTTTATGTCAGGTGAGCTTGCCAGAGCTCATTTCTGTGAATGCCACCATTCTAACAGTCTCTGCTGTGGATAAGGATTCGCAACAAAATGGAATGATTTCCTACAAAATGCTCTCTTCCTCTGAGGAATTTTCCATTGATCCCAGGAATGGTGAGTCTGTAGGTGTGGTTTATTGTTTCAGCTTTTTTGGGGTAAAATTTCCTCCACAATTTTCTCCAGTGTGGGTCCTTCCCACAGGCTGCAGCTCTTCATGAAGCTTGGCCAGTGGCATCCCACTCCGCAGGCCTGTAAACTGTGCCATTCAGCCTGGTGTCATATTCAGATTTGCTGAAGGTGCACTCAATCCCACTGTCTGTGTCACTGATGAAGATATTAAGCAGTACTGGTCCCAGTACGGACCACTGAGGGACACCACTTGTCACTGATCTCTATCCAGATACTGAGCCATTGGCCCACGACTCTCTTGATGCAAGAGAGTTACTTTATGGTGTGCAGTCATTTCAGTTGAGTCATTTTCAAGTATGACTTTAGATTCAGCTTTTGGAATCACATTTACTTGCCTAGTGAATATGAAGTATGGGCTTTTGTTAATTCTGTTTTATTTTCAGGTTCGGTGTTTGCTACAGGACCAGTTACACAGCTGGAAAAGACTTCTGTTCTCCAGCTCTTGATAGAAGCCACAGACGGGGGCTGTCCCACTCTGACTGCAGTTACCTCCATAGAGGTGCATGTAGAAGATGTAAATAACTATGCCCCTCAGTTCACAAGGGTTCTGTACAATCTCAGTGTGAGCGAGGATGCCTCAGTTGGAGAGAAAATACTCACATTTTCAGCCATTGACTATGATTGGACACATGAAAACATGTATGTCGAGTACTCTATTATTGACGGCAATGCTGAGAATTTATTCTCTGTGGAAACAAGCATCATGGAGTCAGAAACATCCTACAAACTTGTTGGCAGTCTTGTTTTGAGCGATGTTCTCGACAGGGAAACTGCTTCTGCTCACCATTTGGTCCTCCTTGCCTCTGGTCATGGAACACCCTCCTTGAATTCAACAGCTACTGTGCTAATAACTGTGCTGGATATTAACGATAATCCCCCAGTATTTAGCAGCCCAGAGTATCACGTTCATGTCAGAGAAAGCATCCCTGTAGGTAGTCACATCACTGAAGTTTCAGCAAACGACTGTGATGCAGGCCCTAACGCAGAGATCACTTATGCTATCATCTCTGGAAATGACGAGGGACACTTTCACTTGGATGGGAAAACTGGAACAGTGGATTTGATGAAAACACTGGATTATGAGGACACCATGAAATTCACTTTGGTCATCCAAGCCATAGATGGAGGAGCTGATGTAAAAAATGTGGCTTTTTCTGTTGTTCTTATTAGCATCCTAGATGACAACGATTATGCCCCGCTGTTTTTGTTTCCCACGCTGAGCTGCATTGTCAGTGAAAATCTGCCTACCTTTTCTTTTGTGTGTGCTGTTAATGCCCTGGATTTTGATAAAGGCTCCTATGGACACCTTACCTACTCCATCCAGTCTTCGTGTTTGGCCCATCGTGAAGCTCCTAGAGACCATGACATGTTCTTCATTGATCCTTTGGCAGGAGATATTCATACAAAGCAAATGTTTGACTATGAAAGTCAGAATAGGTACTGCCTCATAATCCAAGCAAAAGACAAAGGTGATTCACTGGCTACCATTACAGTTCAGGTAGATATTGAGGGGAGAGATGAATTTGACCCAGTGTTTACACAAGATCAATATTTCTTTAATCTCCCTGAGAAGAATGAAGCAGGGCAGTTGCTTGGCAGGGTGACAGCATCAGACAGTGATGGTGGACTGGATGGAGTTGTTCATTACTCCCTGCTAAAAACTTCTCCATTCTTCTCCGTGAGTCAAACCAGCGGTTATATTTATTTAACTCAGACTGTTCACAGAAAGAAAAATGGCAGCAAAAGGAATGATGATTACCTGGAATTGTTGGTGAGAGCTCATAGCCCCAGAATTGAGTCAAAGTTTACAGTATGTACCGTTTTGGTAAATGTTTCCAGTTCTTCTGAGAGTTATCCCATAGTGTCAGCGTACAGCCTGACCATTAGCATTTCGGTCTCTGCAATAGTGTTCCTGTTGCTTGCAGTCAGTCTTATTGCTGTTATTCTGAGGCATAAGTGGAAAGATCTGATGAACTTTTGTGTTACAAAGGAAGCAGTATCTTTCTCAGCTACTGATGTGAATTCAGCCAGTGAAGATGATGGCTGCCGGAAAATCCAAAGTACTGAGAGCAGTATGCTTCCCATGGGTGTCATAGCAGAATGGCTGAGCCTAGAAGGAATCCAAGAAGGGAAGGATGATCATGTCCCCTGCAGACATTCAGACTCCAGTGGCCATGGTTCTGCCGAAGGAGAAACTGCAGAGGATGAGGAAATCAAAATGATCAATGAGCATCCTTGCAGGAAGAGCTCTGGCTCAGTACTGAGCGAGTGCAGCTCACGGGTGCCAGATTCAGGGATCCCAAGAGAGTCTGATCAGCTGTCCTACCACTCTGGAGAAACTGATGTTGTGGCTAACACACAGAGCATGGAGAGTGTGCAGGCCATTAAAGGAGCAGGCAGAGAAGAAGCCTGTCACACAGCCTATACACATAAAATGTTGTCTCAAGCACTTAGGAAAATTGGAATAAAAGAGAAAGACATGATGACAGACCTCACAAGAGACTGTGACTTCATGTCAGATGGGCAGGACTCTGGATGTAATTCGCTTGCAACTCTTAGCACCTCTGATGAGGAACTCAGAGTTGGTTATAACTGTGATTATGTACTCAGCTGGGAACCCAGATTTCAGCCTCTTGCCTCAGTGTTTAATGATATTGCAAAACTAGAAGATGAAAATGTACACATTCATAGCTTCCCTAAGGAGAAGAAATCTCAGGTTTTCCCTCCTCCCTTGATAACATCAGTAGCCCAGCCTGGCATAAGGACAGTGCTACCACAAATGCCAAATACAGTATCAGGGCAAGCATTTAAAATTTTCCCTCGTTCTCCCCTTATCCATAATTTTGGATACCCTCCACCAACAATGACCCCCAGTTTTTCTCCTTCTCTCTCTTTACTTACCAGGCAGATGCCTACTGCTTCTCCAGTAATGTCTGATGGGAAGATGGTAGGAACATTTCTTATTGATCCAAACCATGAACTTGCAACAGAGGAAGAAATTCAGGTCTAGGTTATTAGTGTATGGTAAAAAATATGGCTTAAAATATATTTTATTATTGTTTAACAAACAAAATATGCCTGTCAGAACCGTATCACCATTATTATTTCTGTTTCATGAGCTGAAAAAGTTAAAATATAAAACATCCACAAACTTGGTAACTATCCATCTTTTTCTTCCCAGAATACACTGTGAGGATTCTCTTCTTTCAGCTCCTACCAATTGTGGTCACATAGCCAGGTGCCTGATAATGAACGTGACCAATTTTACCATCTTTCTCATAAAATATGTCAATAACAAATAAATTGTAGTAATTCTTTATAGTGGAAAAAGTTTATTAGTATGCTGGTGTGTTAGCATGCTTCTGTTGTGATATTAGAAGAGGTTACCAGAGGGATGTGTAAGTACAGCAGGACTGGAGGGGGTCAAAGAACAAAGCATGGATTCCTACTGAGCGCTTTCTTGAGTGTTTACCCAGCCCCTGGGTCCAAAGAACTTGTTTGGCCTGGTGCAGTTTCATCACCTGCCTTGGCCCCCCAGCAGGCTTTAGTAGCTCTCTTTGTGCTGTGGAAGTTTAGCAGTTTCTGTGCATTTTTTATTATTTTTTTTTTAATCTCCATGTGTAAAACTAGCAAGTCATTATTATCTGAATAATAATGGATCAGCCTTAGAAGAGAGAATAGGTAATGGTAAGATAAAAGTAACCATCTTCTCTATTATCAGATCTAAATATTTGCCTAGTATCTTTCTGTCCTATTACAGCAGCTTTTCTCTCCCCAGGCGGATGGTGGAACAGACAGTGTTACAGTTTTGAAGGGCTTGTGTGCCTCCATCCTGGTCTTTGGTCTTGTTCTGGGCCTGCCTCTGCAAAACCAGATAATCTGGCCTTGTTTGTTGTACGTATCATACACCTGGCATTTTGTGTATGTATGTATATCCAGACACATACACACACCTGTACTGCTGTGTATGCTTGTATATTGTATCAGATCAATAAAATACACAGAAAACACACCTAGAATAACTCTTGGTTTCTCTTCATTGTATATTTAAAAGTCTTTTGCATCATGTGTATAAAAACTGGGCAATAGGGAAGGATCTAATTGGTGCCTGGGAATCTGTTGAATGTGTACAGAGGTATATATTATGCAGGTCATAACAGATGGAGGAAAAGCATATGCAGTGTGGTTTAACTGAGAGATCTTGTGGAATCAGAATCATGTGTGTGGTGGCTTTTGTTAATTGGTCGTACATGTCAAGATTTGTGGCCTGTGAGTTCATAACCTGTCTTCAAATAAGATTCTGCACTGTACTGTTACGCACTGTGCCATCCATGCTGCTATGCAAGAGTGCTTCTTTTAAAGCTGGCATTTGTTCTTTGTATTGCTGTGGAGTATGAAATGAGACATAGCTCAGGACTTCATTGGGGTAGACAAATGTTACTAAGAAAGGAGACAGGGTGGCAAGTTTTATAGTTAGACAAAAACCTGTGGCCAGGAAGAGGAAAGCAAAGAAGGGGAGCCATACCCAGTTCTTATACAGAGTATCAGTTAAAGGCCATTATTTCAGAATTAATATTATTCTCTACGTGATAACATTATGCTATCTACAGCCTGTTTGGTTTTGACTTAGATGTCTTACGTTGTGAAATAATTTCTATTAGAATGAAAGGTATTCCTTGTTGTGTTTAGTTCCGTGCAGTTATTGTTTCAGGGACACATGGAACACAGAACTACCTTTCCTATAGTCAGAAACTTAGCAAATCTGATTTTAGTTTTAGCTGGTAATGGTCAAGTTGCAGCTATTGCTCTGATGAATAATGAGCATTTGCTGTCCTGAGAGGTGTCATCTTTCCAACAGGTGATCAGTGGAAAAGAAACACTTTACAAGGCAAAACTGTGTTTGATATTGCACATTGATGGGTAGAAAGTAGTAGCTGGGGCCTCATTTCTTTGATAGAGTCTAGGCTAATGGATGAGTAGCTTTTTCTTCAGTAATATTACGGTTGCAAATGAAATACTATTAGCATTAAAAAACATTTGACAACATTCAGCTGTCATATTTAGCACAACATCTAGACCTCACCATGCTGTGTGTGCCCATTTCCTATAGTTCTGCTTGAAAAGTGAGAAAACCTTTTTTCTGTGTGCCCTTTTTGCCGCTTTAAATGCAACTTGTTTTTAGCACCTTTTCTGAAAAGAGTAGATATGATTTCCATTCTATTTATCAAGTGCACAAAATAACCAATGCATACTTTGTACTCCTCTTCAGTGTTAGTGCAGTCTTGTCCTTATGTCTTTGCTCATTCTGTACCAAATGGAAAACAACACAACTGGTATATATTTTTTTTTTTCATATATAGTCAAGCTTTAAAATGTGACCATTGAAACAAGTGTCTGCAATAAATAATGTGTAATGCTTTTAACCTCACTATTTGTTTGGGTTTTTTCCCCTAGGTAAACAGTGTATCTTCTATAATTTACCATGACTTTAATATTAACTTGCCTTTAAGAGACTGTGTTACTTTGCAATTCTGCACACCAATTTTAGCACTTTGGAGAAGGTACAGAACTTGTTAGTGGAAAATCATATTAAGCTCAAAATGCATAAGCTATAAAATAAAAGACAGTTGTCTCTTCTGGAATTTTGGCTGCCTGCCTTCTGGATTTACTTGTTGGCAGCCTTGAAAACACTGGTGTAAATCACTACCAAATGGATATCAAAATTCCATCTACCAGTAGTGATCATCAAATTGACGTTGAAGCAGATTCCTGTATGAAGAGGAAAAATCTTCATATTTTTAGGGAATCCATACTTTGCAGATGAAAAAAAATCATAAACCTCTTTTATAAAATTATACTAAAATCACTAGCTACCTACATAAGTCCATATTTAGTTGGTATTTGATCTTCAGCTGAAGACAGGAATTGTTCCTAAAGCAGTTTTAGATAAACATAGTTCTGATAAAAATGAACCCTCCTTACTAAAATCTATTGTGCTGCCAATTCCTATGATCCAATGATGATGATTCCTATGATATGCAGTTGCCATCACTTCTCTGCTGTTTGTCACTTGCTTTCTTTAACTGCTTCCTGAAGGCCTATGTCCAACTCTTCTCTTTAGGAGACCTATACACCAGAAAACGTTGCCCTGACAAAAAATGTTACTAGAACATCACCTAGCACTAGACTGATGATTGTGCCCATATGGCTTTATACTTCTACAGCTCATGTAGTCAAAAGCCAATTGGCAATTCAGTTGGCCATCACAGACCTGTGGGGCCACTGGGATTAGACTTCCTCCCAGTTCGTGCTGACTACCTTGCTCCTTGAAAACTGGTTCCCTGGGGATGAAGGGCACAGAATAATACTTGCAGGCAGGGAACTGGCACTGGTTGGCTGAGAATGGAAGGTCGTGTTCCTGAAAATCTTGTAAGAACTCTAATTAGAATAGGAGGTAGTTGTGACTTTGTAATTGGATATACTGTGGTGGGAGTTTTATATTTAGAATTTGGTTTCCTTTGCAGCTTCTTGTTCTTAGTATCGGACACAACAGAACCAACTTGCTGTGGCAGTAGGTAGCTTAGTTCCCTGGGGATGATCTGGTTGGAATAACTAAGGTGTTGCTGAATCAGCTCAAGTATACTTTAGGGTGTTGCATAGCTGCTAGCTCTGGTAGCTGTTGGCTAGCATGGATACAAACCTGATGTTCAGTCTGTGCATGGATTTGGATGTTCAGATCTCATTAAAAAGAACTGCAGTCTGGCATCCAAATCCTCTTGTTGGCTTTGAAATTTCCATCATAAATACATGCAACATTTTTTAAACATTGGGAAAACTGTGGATGCCTAGGCAAAAGAAAATAGGACTTATATAAGGAAATACTGAGGATCTAAAACCTTCTGATTTAGACTTGCACTTTACATTGTTGGTAGGGCTATTCCTCATAAAATGTCAGCTGCTTTTCTAATAAAATGCATAAAATGTAATAGAAGAGCATCTGTAAGGAATACAGAGGGGCATCAGGGTAGGCTAGAATTGCAAAAAGGTTCTGTTTCTTGACACACGAGTTACTTGAACAATGTATAAAATAGCAGATCCTTTAGCTGATAGTCAGAAAAATCAAAATTGCTGCCCTATTAACTTATAAATGTTTCACTGATTCAAACAAGTCATGCTAGATAAAGAATTCGATGCCAAACTACATGCCTTAAAATGCAGATGTCATGGTAAAAGACTAAAGTGATCCACCATGGTTTTCAAAATGACAGTTGAAATTCTCATTACAATTAGAAGACACATTTATTGACTTTTATGTTCAAAACAAAGTCTTGCCACACCACAAACTACACTTAAAGGTGTCAGCCATGTCCATGTCACCATATCCACTTGAAAATAATCTTACATTTCACACTTTTTTTTGAAGCTTAGAGTATTTAACACAATCCAGGTCATCTTCCCTAAAGCAGCATTTTAACTGCCTATGAAAAGCTTTGAGGAAACTCAGGCAATGGAAGTTGAGCTGTTGATTTTGAGAGCTGGTCAGCCAACAGTAGCTTTTATGTAAGGGTGACATTTGAGAATGGTTGGGGCTAGATGATGCCCACTCACTAGCCCAACCTGGAGGAGTACCTTGCTGTTACTTATATGCCTACAGTGTTTATTTCAAAACTTTAAAGTGGAAAATTCAAAAGAGTTTCTAAAATGGTCTTATTGGTGCCACAATGAAAAGAAATGTCAAGCTTGCTTGTGTTGACCTCAGAAATTCCAGTCAAGCACTGTCTAGCTGGGTGTAGACTCGTTTCTAGCATCTCACTTTTTAAAAAAACTGTAAGGCTCATTTAATTTCAAAATACCTGAATATAGTGGGTTCCGATCCAACACCCCAGGACTTCTCCCACTGATTTCAGTGGGGCTTGAATAAAAAATGCACCTGGAAGAAATGGACAACATATGTGCCTCCCTGGTACTGTAACAAGAGTCCCTGGCAGCAGAAAGCTGGCTCCCTGGGGTGTGGGGCTGTAAACCAGCAGGAGGGAGCATTAAAATAAGGGAAACCAAGAGCCTGGAAGAGAGTAGAACCAGCATGGGGTGGGGGGAGGGATTTGGAGAGGAGGTTCCTCTATGCTTCATGGTGATTGATGCAAACCTTGCTTTATATGCTTAATTTAAAGTGACTTTCAGAGAAGTCTGAGAAGGTCTGTAAGAGAAAGATGTCTTACTGCTTCCTTGTTCTACAGGCTGCTACCTGATCTGCTACTGCTTTTACTGAAAGCACAGAGCAATCATGCCTTCAGACAGGGGTTCCTTTACTTGTCTTTGTCTTGTAAGCACTTCATATGGTGTCAAGAATTATTCTTCGAAATGATCCTAATAATTGTTAATTTTAAGGGAGCCAGGAAAGGTTTGGGGTTTTTTGGTGGGTTGTTGAGTGGTTGTTTGGTTTGTTTGAGATTTAGGGGTTTTTGTGGGGTTTTTTGAGAGGTGCATATGATTTTTCAATTTTAAGCTGAACTCCTCAGTCAGATAGCTTTTGCACTTTGAATTTTGGTTTATGTCACACTAATCTTGTGTGCATCTTGTGCCATTGGTTGCCCACACATTCACTGGGTAGAGTTTGATAAATTTCAACAGCCTACTCTGTTCTCTGTTAGCAGAATTGTAGAAAACTACATAGAACTGTTACTGAATATGGTACACTGTGCTGGGTGAGTGATATGTTTGAGCTGACCTACTTTTCCTCCAGATTTATCTATCCAAAATATTACACTGTCCACCATTTTCATCCCTTGTATGTTTCTTGTAACTTAGTTTTAATAACTGAAAATTGGGAGTTCTGATCCCTAATAAGCTAAGGTGTGAAACCAAGATGTGAATGTTTCCTAGTAAAAGAATGTGGTATGTTCCATCATTAAAATTAGATATAAATGATGGTCTAGTAACACAAGCCTCCTTTTACTTTCTTAGTTTCTGCATGGTGTTTCTTGAGGTATTTTGTGACTTAAATGGAATTAAGTAGTGATGTTTATACCATAGAAACAAAAAGTAACAAGAAAATTTGATTACTACAAGTAATGTGAAGATGAAATTATGAAGTAAGAAGGACATCTTGATAATTGAATTTTGAAACATAAGACTAAGTAAAAGGCACACCCAGTTATCTGCCTGCTTGAGACATTAACTGCTTAGGAAGATCTTGTGATGGTTAAGACTGGTAGGCAGTGCTTTGAGGAGTATAAAGCTGCTAGTCCTTTGTTCCAGCTCTTTTGTTTTGTAGCAATGATCATGGTCATGTGTATAAACAAAAGTGCCTGGTATTGTATCCCATAGCAAAATAGTAATACTTTGTGGCAATACTGGGGACTAGCAGAACACCATCAAACCCATCACCTACTGAGCTGCTTGATTTACAAAAAAAAAAAAAAAAGCCCTGCCTCTAATAAAGATAATTTTGGGGGTATCCTTCCTAAGAGAGAAATTCATTATGAATAATCTGACCAAAATCCCTCCAGTGACTACTGATTACATGCTTCTGGAATCTGGGTACATTTGTGTGTATCTCCTAACCAGAGATGTGAGTCTCAGCAATGAGCGAAGAGGATGATATGGAAAAGTCTGCGACAGAGAACGTGCGATAAACTCCAGTTGAAAGGAAGAGCAAAGATACATACAGACATAGAGCAGATCTCATCTCTGTTAGTGAGGACTCCCTGTTAAGAAAAACCAAGTGCCTCTCAGTTGAGCTGGTCCAGGAGACAGTGTTGTGGTGCTTGCCAGGGACAGAGATGCTAAGCTCAAAGGCAGCCTTGGTTGTAGTCACCATTAAATGGTAGAATTCAAGATCCTTAGGGCAGCAAGGAGAGCTCACAGTGAGCTTACTGCCCTTGACTTCAGGAGGGTAGATTCCAGACTCTTCAGGGATCTGCTTGAGAGAGTGTCATGGGATAATATCCTGAAGGGAAGGGTGGCCCATGAAAGCAGGCTGATACTTAAGGATCTTCTTCTCCAGGCCCAAGAGAGATGCATGCCAACTAAGAGAATGTCGGGCTAAAACTCCTGGAGGCCGGCATGGATGAGCAAGGAGCTCCCAGAAGAACTCAAACTTAAGAAGGAAGCATACAGAGGTGGAAGCTAGGGCAGGTACCCTGGGAGGATTACAGAGAGGTTGTCCAAGCAGCTCAGTATCAGGTAAGGAGAGACAAATCTCAGATGGAATTTAATCTAGCTGATAAGAAAAGCCGTGAGTCACCAGTGTGCCTGACGACAGATGGAGGGAGTTGAGGCTGTTCAGCCTGGAGAAGAGAAGGCCCTGTGAAGATCTTATAGTGGCCTTTCAGTACCTAAAGGGGGTCTACAAGAAAGCTGGGAGGGGCTTTTCACCAGAGAGGGTAGTGATAGGACATGGGGTAATGGTTTCAAACTGAAAGAGGGGAGATTTGGATTAGACATCAGGAAGAATTTCTTCACCATGAGGGTAGCAAGGCACTATTTAGGTTTCCCAGGGAGGTTGTGGATGCCCCCTCCCTGTAGGTGCTTAAGGCCAGGCTGGATGAAGCTTTGTGCAACCTGGTCTAGTGTGAGGTGTCCCTGCTTATAGCAGGGAGGTTGGAACTTGATGATCTTTAAGGTCCCTTCCAACCTTAACCGTTCTCTGATTCTATGACAGAGCTACATATTTAGAACTGACACCGAGAAACAACTTCTGAGGAAGAAAAATGCTTTCTTTGCTCACCTGTGATCTCACAGCAAAAGCAACTACTGGAGTCTGTGAAGGGTAATGATAGGAGGTTGAGGCTTCAAGACCTTGCAGCCTGGATGACCTTCAGCAGAGTTCTGCAGGCCTGTGAAGAAGGAGAAAAGGATAGAGGAAAACAGTGCTGAGAAGGTCTGGGAGGACACATGGTTTCTCAAGCCTGGTCCTATTACATGGAAGAGAAAAATCAGGTAAGTGGGGAGGGAATAAGGGGAAAAGGAGTCACAGAGGCAAAGGGAATGGACAGAGGATTTGGAAGTCTGCAAAACTGAATTGGGCCCTGGTCAAATTGATATTACACTGAAGCTTATACTGCTTTGAGCACGAGGTTGAATTACAGACTTCAAAGAGGTCCTTTCTAACTCAAATTATTCTGTAACTCTGTTATGGTAAGAAAGAAATGTTACCACCAAGCATTGTGATCAGGTAGATGGTGTTGTAGGTGATGAAGGGTCAGGTACAGTGTTGAATGAGGTTAGCAATTACAATTGGAAGATGAGTATCAAAAAAAGTGTGCTGTTTTGGGAGAACAGAAATAAAGCCAAAAGTGATATGGTGGCACCATATGTTACTAATGAAGTAGGCTGTAAAGAAATGGAAAGGGACAGCAAAAATAAAGCTGTTTTGGATTACTGTCACTTTTGGAGAGGGCAGCCAAAGAGCTCTTTTTAATTTTGGTTGGTTATAGCACCTGCTGTAGTCACTAAGGTTGGCTCAGACACAGGTATATATACATGTACACACAGGATTTTCTGTAATTGTATTGCTGGGACATTCCTTTGTGATCATATGTGCATGGCTGGTGAATACATACTATTAATCATGCTAGGACCATACAGAGCTAAAACATCTATTCACACAGGTAATTATAAATGTGGTCTATATTAATTTATATTTTTAATAAGTAATTAACATGCTATGGAAGACTGTAGAAAACAAGCTTGTATCTTTAATCAAAAGTTAGTTTTGTTTAAATATTAAGAAAAATACCAGTTCAGATAAAAGGAAGACAGAGCTGTAACTGAGAATTATGTCTACACCACGGCTTCTAGCATGCAAAAAGAACCAAATTAGTTCTGAGTGGGCTGATTTGAATATCTGAAGCTGTACTGCCACATGCTTTGCTCTGCCTAGCAGAGCAAAGTGTATTACACAATAAACTGCCTTTATGAGCAAAGGTTCTTTGCTCATAAAAAGGAAGAAAAGAAGTAGGGCCCCTGAAAAATGAGGTAGCTAATTGAAATTACTGTCAAGTGAAAGCATTTTTAACCTTTATTTGCAGTAAAACTAGAGACAATGTTGACAATGGGATGAATGACTAGGCAGAGCTAGCAGTAAGGGCAGAGAAGAAAAAGAGTTCCCATATAAGGTGAAATCATGCCTCAAAGATCTTAATGTGCTCAAATAGGGCAGAAAAGAGTAGTGCTTGTCCTAAGATTGTGAAACTGTGTGTGTGTGTTGTCAACATGCCCAACAACGTAGTATGACATGGCACTTAATTTACTCAAGGACAGGATTAGAGCAAGCCACTAGAAAATCATGATGGAGCCTCCTTAGCAAAGAAGGGGAAAATAAAGGGATTCCCACAGCCTTCAAGTGGTTACCTCCAACAGATTGAAGTCTGCTTTGGAGAAAACTCATGACTCACAGATGCAATTGTATTGTCCGTGGGTTTCAGGGTAGGTCATGTGCCCAAACCCTGCAATCTTTGAGGAGACAACTCAATAGAAAAAGTCAATGGAATTCCTGGATTTGAGTTTCAGAAAAGCATTTGAGACAGTGCCAAATAAGAGTTAATTTTAGAATTAGAACATCATACATTTATTGCAGAGTATATCATCAGTTAGAACAGTGTGATGGTGTGAGCTCTACTAGAGAGGAGCAAAGGGCAGCCTTTAAACAGGGAAGAACAGAGTTGGAGCAACATCTTTGGTAGAGACAGACAGATTTTTCTGGATTGTTTAAGATTTTCCAATACAGCCAGTGACAAAAACAAGCCTGATTGAAACAGAGTTTTACCACTTTAAAAGAGGGAGTCGGGATTAATTTCATATATAAATTTGTCAAACTTCATCTTCCAGCTGTTGGTTCTTATAATGCCTTATTCTGCTCTACATCAAAGAGCACATGAAATTAGGGTATGATTGCTCACTGTAACCAAATCTATTTATATATTTTTTTACCTATTAAAAATACTGACCTTTTTTACTGTCAAACCATGAGTCATTTTCACTAGTCCTTGAGTAATTTTTGTGGCGCTCATCAGAACCTACATTTTCAGCACCCTGACATAGATAGAATTGAATTATTCCAATATTATTACAATACCAAAAATTATTGCATCTTCAGCATTTGCAGACTTGAAGCATTTGCAGTCAGTTCTTATTTGATTCTTGAGTGCAAAATACGCCAGCTGTTAATTCAGCCACGTTCATCTTCATACATCCTCTCTGACCTTACGTTACCATTCCCTTCACTTACTAATGAGCTGGATAACACTGTCTGCAATCATGTAGGAGATTCTTCATGTTTCTGTAGTAGTACAAATCAGAAAGATGTATTGAACACTTTTGAATGAATAGTGCTTTTACACTCTTGTATTTGAATAAAGAATTTACCTTGATGTGCAGTGAGGAAAAACCCCTGTATTTCAAAAAAGTTGCATACAACATGAGTGCAAATACAAAAGGGAATGTGCTGAGATGGTGGTGTCCAGGAGCGTGAGCATTGGCACATACTTCAGTACTCCTCAAGGCACCGGGCTCTGGTTAATCCATTAGGCTATCTAGAACTGCCATTTCTTGATGTGAATTTTGGATCAATAGAGTTGCTTCAAAATTTGCCCAGGGATTCAAATATTTTAAAATATCTTGTTTGAATTTTCATCAAGGCATTTTGAAATGTAATCGACATTATCACATTTAATTAATAATGCATGAACATTCACAGGCAGGCTTATTTTATTTAAGCTTCCAATTTCACAGATCTAGCTCTTTTTCCTCTTCTGTTTCCCTGCCTGATTTCCCCTCAACTCCCCAGTATCTCTTCCTGCCAAAACTTGTTTTGGGAATTGAACTCAAACTGAGAAGCTTTAGTCAGATGACTGAAAGCACATTTTTCTATTAAATGTTGCATTAGTGAATCATCTCACTCCGTTTTAGAAAAGTCAAAGTGAAAGAGAGGTATATAGGAGATATATATATAAAGATTGTAACATTTTCAGTACATGGTCTGAAAAAGTTTTCCAGCGTGTCTTTGGAGAGATGTGTTATTTCTGAATGAAGATGCTGAGAGTTACATAGATCATCTCCAAGAAGTGACAATAAGGCCTTTACAGTATTTCACACCACAGTGTGATCTGTAGATGCCTGATATTTTACAGGCGCTTATTTGTAAAATATTGGAAGTTTTAAAGTTTTATTGTTTCCGTTTTTTTCTCTCCCTGTAAAGCCAAGCTCCATTAATGCTACAAGTCCAACTGCAAGGAATTCTGAGACAGGAAAGGAACTTATAAGTAATGCATTTTAAAACCACTAAAAATTATTTGGAGAACTTTTGTCACATTGCTTAAAGGGGAGTATTTCATGATCAGTCACAGATATTTTTTTTCACCATAGACAGACAGGTAGGAAGAGCTTCCTGGCTTTTCAATGGAATTAAATCCTAAGAGGGTTATTAAGCTTATTGGTAGCTTTTATTTGGTGCAGATTAATTCCAAGAGGGAGAGAAGTCAATGTGGGGGAAGTGGTACCCTGCTTGCAGGGATTGGGATCCCAGTCCTCTGTGCAGATGAAGCTATCACAGCTGGATCCCAAGTTCCTGGCTGCTGAAATCTGCAGTGTCATCTGTGGCTCAAGGGTTGAATCAGTCACTGACTGTTATGTATTAGAGCCTAAAATCTGGGTGGCTTTCTGTGGGAATTTTAGAGGAAACACCCCAAATACAACATCTCCTCTCCAGGAACTTTTCCAACAGGTTTTTGTTGTTATTTAAATGGATTGCTTGTGGTTTAATCAACTGGGTTTTTTTTCCTGTGAATGTTCCTGGTGGTCAGAGTGCTGCAATACAAACATAATATGAACAGTTCCCTTCCCCACATGACTTTCAAGCCAGGGGCCCATTTCTGTGATGGGACACAGGAGGGCGAAGTCCCGGTCTTTCTCTTCTCTCTAACATATTTTCTGCTTGTTGGCATCATTCACAAGCTTTCCCTCTTTTCAATATCTGTAAGTATAAAACTTAGCCATCTGGGAATAACTCAATTGAATCCAGTTCTCTCCCAGGGCTTCAGAGGGAATTCTCACACAGGATGGTTCTCTTAGAAACATGGAAGAGTGCTCACAACATGAAAATTACATCATTTTATGCTCCCCTCTGCAATAAATTTATTACTTTATGATTTTCACAAAACTCACTACTCAGAAATGAAATTTATGATTCTGAAACATTTTTAATAAAGACACTGTAGAAGATGTAGAAGAACAAGAGGAAAAGAGGTAACCTTCCTGTGAGGGCAGAAATTGCCAGTGGTTGAAATGCCTTTGGAGGCATGAGCTTAAATCCTGTGCAATTTCACATTTAGATCTAGAAGATGTAGCTCAATGTAGCTTGAAGAATTTCAAGAATTCTGTGCTGGCTTTCACCAAAGGAAAAATAAATCTTTAACTTATTTTATTTTCTTAACTTCCTTTTATTGTAGACATTTTACATGCCCTTCTCACTTTTTCATCTTCTGTTTCCCCAGTTTTGAAGTATTTCAACACTGTAAAAGCATCCTCAGTATTTATTTCCTAGGAAATGGAGAGCCAGGTTCTTAGTTACATGCCCATAAATGTTAAAGAGTTCCTGCCATTTGCACAAGGTATAGACAAAAGAAAATATGATTCAAGGAATAACTCTTTATCTGAAAGTGGCTGCTGAAGAACAGACCTGGTGATCTTGAAGGGGAAAGCTGGAGGCTGGACAAACAGATAGAAAAGGAAGTGAGCTCTGAAAGTTCTCCCACATTCTGTGGTTGTCAGATGGCTTGGCACAAATGTAGGGTTCCTTTTTTTGGTGAAGTCCCTGAATTCCAGCTCAGGGTTTTGAGCCAGGTCCTGCAATTTCTGTCTTTGGAATGTGCTTTGTTCTCTGGTCAGTTCCTGAGGTGATCCACCCACTGCTAGGATGGACTTTAAAGTTGTAATCCAGTCTTGGTGGGATCAAAGGCAACCCATTGAAATGAGAAAGACTCCTGAGGATAAATTCCTTATTCTGTATCTTGCTACTTGCTGTTCTACCCACTTACTGTAAAACCATTTAGCATATGATCAAAGTCTTTCTATGGCAAGTGACAAAATTAAGAACTCAACTAGTGGGATTGAGAGCCCATAAAAAAGAAAAGGTAATTTAGGGTTACTAACAGAAACAACTGTATTATTTTGCCAAAGGATTTCAAAGCTGACTCTTTTCTTGAGTCTGACTTGTTTCTTGCTTTCCTATGCTGAGGTGCTTCAGAGTATTCCAGGCTTTCCTACACTGCTAATTAGAGGTTGATTAACTCTGCAATAATTTTTTTTCTTATGTTTTGGAAAGAACATGTAAGCTTCTTATCTTGTACCAGAGGCTTCTTATGCTTCAATCTGGAGTACTGCAAAAAATAAATATTGGAAGTAATTCTACATTTTTAAATAAATAGGAATTTTCATTGATTGTTTTTATTTGTATTTATGTGAACAGGCTTTATCCAGTTATAGTGACATCTTTGCAAAAGGGTTGAAACTTGTAAACCGGTCATAACCCGAGATTTTACAGAATTTAAGAAATTTTATTTTCTTCATGTCTAACCCTGCCTCACATCTTCTGTTATAGAGCTTTTAATATTAAAAGTTATTCTAGCATCATGTTCTGTCATAATCTTCTATGTGATATTACCTGGCCAACCTTTTCTTTGCACTTCATTTTCTCAAAGAGCTCAAAACTTGGCCTTGTGTGCTTTGATGAAGGACAAAACAGATACATATATTAAGCTAGATGAACAGATAAACTCTTGAGGAAAAAAAAATAAGTCTAAATCATATAAATAACTTCTGGTGTTCTGTTTCAGTATTGCCTGCAGGATCAGAGCATTTTCTGGTGGTGCATAAATTCAAGGTGGTAATCTGGTGTGCATCATCCAAACGCTATGAAGGCTTTAAAAATAGGAAAAAAGCACAATAGCAATTTTCAGATTAGTCAGAATGGTGTCATCCTTATTTATTCTTTGTTTTATACATTCTGACAAAATTGCTGTCTTGCAATTAGTTGTCCAAGGAACCCAGAAGAGGTTGGTTGTTTGTTTTTTTAAAGAGCTATAAATTGACTTGGTGGAAATTGCTTCATAAGAATTCCTTTGAAGATTAATGCCAGAAATTAAACCTTTCAGACATTGTGGGAACCATTTATTCATGGAAAGTAAACAAAGATATGCAAGTGAGTGGTGCCTAGGTGTAAGGAAGTATATCAGGAGAACTCAGAAAATGTCACATGGTGAAGCTAGGGCAGGTTTTTGTTCATAGCTTTGCTGGATGTTGTGTTACATGATTACATATTTCTTATATTGTTTAAAGCACAACCAAGCTTTAAAAGTAACCAGGTGTGGCCACCATTAAAAGAAATACTCCAAAAAGCAGAGGAGGAAGTTCAAGTAACCTAACTTGGTCACTGGCCTATCAATTTTCTAAGTGTTTCGTCCTACCAAGGTCCATGCCTTGTCTGCATTACTTAGTGTATTCCTTACAGAGGCAACAGGGGCCTTTGGAGATGTGCCACTAAGCAATCAGCTGTTAAACCTTTTTGACTCCCTAAAGAAACTGGTCAAGCTGAGAAAATGACCTGGCCACTGTTGGTGTCACATGGAGTGTGCACAGAGAACAGCAGGGATCTCCAGTTGCTTCTTTTTACCCAGGGCTCGTGCTGTTCCCTGGCTGCAGAAGGGTTAAAGCACTCAGCCAAGAAATAAGAGTTACGAGGTAAGACCTATCTTAAGTGGTCCTAATCACCACCGTTTTTATCTCAGAGGAGTCCCTGACTGCCAGGGGACCATGGGCTTTTCTGAGGGAGGACTCTTTCTCAAAGTTGAGCTGCTGCTAGGTTTTCCTTCCCAGAGTAAAAGAGAAGCAGCAGGTTCTTTCAGCCTCTGTAGTGCTCTTAGAAAATATAGTTTATTGATTCCTTCCCTTTTTCCTCTGCTACCTAATTTCCACAGTCTGAGCACGTACAGGGCCTTCTCACAGCTGATGGAGGTTGGAAGAAGTTCAAAGACTGGATTAGCTCAGATCTTGTGAAAGCAAGCCCTAGATTACATTTATTTTTTTTAACATCATACCCATTGAAGAGAATTATTCCTCTATATGGTGACTTCAGTGAGAGGCAGGTTCTACAGCAACATGGGGATCCTTCTGAAGTCAGTACATGCTTCCATTCACCCCTGCAGTACATCCACCTGTAGACAACATCTTAGCCATGAGTATATAGGACACTGGTTTTGAAAAGGCACAACTTTGCTAAATTAAAGCCAATTCCTTTCAAAGCATGAAAGAGCACTAATTTTCATTGATTACTCAGTCATGGCCAAGTGTCAAATTTCATCTGTTTTTACTGTAGTTCTTCTGGAAAAAGTTTGGTTAGAATCACTCTCCCATAACCTAAAAAGGGTTGCAGGCATTTTGCTTTGACATGAGTGGGATAAGAAAAAAAAACCCCTCTCTTTAGACACGGAAAACTTTAGCCTGAACAATGAACTATTCAGAAGACTGTGGTTGTGAGAAAAATGGGATTTTAACTGGATTCATTTTGCTTATGTAACCATTTGGCTGCTATCAAGCAGCTGCTCTAATTATCATTTTGCTTATCAATGATACATAGTCTCCTCTAAGCTAATCTACAGCAACAAAAAATGTGTCACATATATATGCCTGTGTCTGTA
Source organism: Chaetura pelagica (assembly GCF_000747805.2). Lineage (NCBI taxonomy): Eukaryota > Metazoa > Chordata > Aves > Apodiformes > Apodidae > Chaetura > Chaetura pelagica. The sequence goes on along the minus strand of NW_009952973.1, from coordinate 2,669,243 downwards.
TGCCAAGTTTGAAAAAGTTCCTGCAAGTTTTTGGAAGAAAAGTCTGCCCAGGAGTCTTGATAGAAAGACATTTCTTCTGGCTCAGGAAATCCTTCAGCTGCAACTGGCTGGAGCTTGGGAACTTATTCTGAAAAAAGTAGGTTTGCTGGTTTAGATGAACCTTTGATGCAGTACACTCAAACTTGGGTGAACAAAACAAAAACAGTGTGAAGAGAAACTTCCTGTGACAAGATTGAATGTTTACTCCTTTGTCTTGAGTTCCATGGAAGAAGCACGGGCTTAGCCCTCCCACTGTGGCTGCTGTCATTGCAAATATCCTCAGTGCTTTTAGCTCTGTGTCTCGGGGTTAGAAAGGCACACTGAGTTTGTTCTCAGTGAGCTACTGCACAGGATGGTTGGAGAAGGGTCTTGCCTTCTTGCAGCTGATGAGGAGCTGGGAGTTGGCTCTTGGCTTTGTGGCTGGCTTTGCTGTTGCATGATTCAAACTGTTAATCCCACTGGCTTGAATTTAAAATTAATCCCACTTCATCACTGGATGAAGCTAAGCAGAAAGACGTAACACTGGAGTTCATGTTAGGCAAATACTGGAGCTGACAGGAGAGGCAAGCAAGTGATGCTTTTATGCTGGCTGAGAGTGAAATGCCTTTCACTAACAGTAGTCAAGTAGGTTAAGCCACAGGTCAAATAATTACATCATAAGAGTTTTTGAAGAGCTATCTGAAAAGAGGCTGGTTTTTAAATGTACTGGTCCCCTACACCCTGGGGAGCTCTTATAAATCTTAAGTCAATGTTTAAATGAAGACAACTGGAGTCATCACTGTGGACCTGTCATCTTGGCTGAACAAAATACTGGAAAGGCTGAGGTGTGACTCAAAAGGGAATTAAACAGCAGTAAAATACACATGGCAGTTCACAAGGGCTGAAATGGAGATTTGAGGTGAGGGAAAAGAGAATTTACCAATTTAATTTGAAAGAGCTTTGAGGAGGCTGTGAATTTCCTTGCTAATGATGCTGTTCTGATGGAAGGTTCCTGGTATTTTACTTGTTTTTCCCCACTATATTTTAGTTTCAACACAAGAAGGGTGAAAAATCTGTATGACCTAGTCAAAGAAATGACCAGGATCAGATCTTTGACCAGTTCAGTTTACTACCTCTTACCAATGGCGTGAATATTTAAGTTGCAGTTAACCCAGAGACTAGTGAATGAAAAGTAGTCAAAAGACGTGTTATGGCAAAAGTCAGATACTTCCTGCTCTGATATGGGATTCTTATCTTGGCACTATGTTGACCACATGTATCATAGTACTTAGTGAAGTGAGGGAAGAGCTGGGTGTCACAGTGGCTAAAATTGGTGAGCTGAGCCTTCAGCCTTATATCCACAATCAAAGAGATACTATGTGGCATGTGGGCTTTTTCATGTTTTGTACTTGGCACAGTTAACTGCTGTGCAAATTCTGTCCTTTTCTGGCTTTCCTGATTCAAGATTGTGTTGAATTTGTTTTGGGTTAAGAGGTGAACCATAAGACTGGTAACAGCATCACTGAGCGACACACATTTCCCTCTGCTGCAATTGTACCACTGAGCAACAAATAAATCCAGATTTGTTCAGATGAGAAAGGCCTTATGACAGTGGCCTAGCCCTCTAAACTGCTGATTAGGGCCTTTACCTCCAAGGTGACTGCTGAATTTAAAACACTGAAGTGCTAAACGGAGGCAATAGCACGACCGCATTTCACAAGTGAGAGACTGCTTCTGCTGGCATGAGCAGTAGGGCCAAGAGGGCATTAAGAAGTTCCTGTGTGAGCTATTTAATGAAAGAGAAGAAGCTCTAGACATACAAACAATCTCATGTAGGTAAAAACAGACCCTACTCTAAGAAAATATAGGAAACTGTGCACCCCTATTTGAAGCATAGTGCCCATGCAGCGACCGTGAAATCCCTGAACATTGTTCTGAGCATTGCTGCCTTGCCTACAAACTCTCCTCTTGTGGAGCAGCTGGATAAGAGAGTTAATGCTTTGCAGCAGCAAGTCTTACTAGGAAGGCATTTCTAAATTGGAATAAGCAGGAGAAATAGTTATTCC
>NW_009952973.1:2656074-2666776 GCF_000747805.2 Chaetura pelagica | reverse complement strand
TTCCTGCTGTCCTGAATGGCAGAGATGGTAAGGCAATAAACTTTTGGTTTTGGTAGACGACTCCCAGAATTGGAGGAGGGGGTGAAAAAGCTTCTATGAATTGACTCATTGTAAAACCATCACCACCACCAAAAACTGGTTAAATTGAGAGCTAAATAAATGCATTTTTATTTTTAAAAAGCCCTCGGTAAAGCATGAAGCAAACCAGTTCAAGTTAATGACAAATCAAAACATTAAAAGTTCTGAAATGTTTGAAGGTTTAATTATTTTTGGCCAAAAAATATCACAAAGAATTTTGGTTGACTTAAACATTTTTCAGAGGAAAAGCAGTTCTTCCAAAAAAATGTCACCCTTCTCTAGTCAATGGAATATTATAAACAAGCCAAGTTACAATAATTAGTCTGTTATGCAAAACTACGTAAAGACCCCACCAGAGAATGGTATTCTCTCTTGAGTCTGTCTGTACCATCTGATCAAAAATGTGAGCAACAGCTTAGATATGATAATAAAATAAAGAGTTTAAGGCTAAAGTTCCCTCCCTGCCCCACCAAAATTATGAAGTTAGGCAGCTTAATCCAAATGGTCTGGTTTTCAAAAGCTCAGAGCACATCTACTGATCTGCAAGATTTCTACATTTTCATTCTGTTTTGTTTGTTGCCGTGGAGTCTAATAGGATATTTAGATCTGTAACAGCTGAGCAGGATGGTTGGGATTACAGCATGTGGCTGCTTGCTTTCTCTGTGTGGGCAGCATGTTGGGCCTGCGTTCAAGTCCTTCAGCAGGCTCTTAGCTTTGGATGCTGAGTTGGGGCTTAGGCCCCAGTCTTTCATCATCTTGATCAGTCAAGTCCCATCTACATTAAAAGGTTGAATTTCAGTCTGTGACCCACCAACACAGCTGTGACTGGCACACCCAACTGCATTGTGTGGTGGCTCAGTAACAAGGGCCTGGAAGAGATCAGGCAAGTATTTCCCTCAAGGAAACGCAGCAAAACCTCCATCATTGCTGCCTTCATGATGGCCACCCACAAAATTTGTCTCCAAACCTCCTATCAACCACTTCTTCTCCCCTTCCATTTGCTCCCTCCCTCTAGCTCTTCTCAACCAGGTTTTCCTCAAAAAATAAACAAGTCAGACATCACAGAAAGACCCTGGTGGATTTCAGTAATATTTTAATAATGTGTGCTCAGAAATCTTTTTTTCTTAATGATAGGACAGCATTAGAAAACTCAAAGTAAGTTTGAGTAGACTGTGAGGAGTTTGGAAAAACAGAGAGGAAATTAAAACAATATTTTAAAAAGCAATAGGTTATTTAATTATAAAAATGTCATATTTGGACATACATTTCCTTTTTTATTATACATAGAGAGTTAGAGGACATAGTAGATTCCAGTATTTGGCATTTCAGGCTCAAAGTCTTTTGATTAAGAAGGAAGAGCAAAAAGAAATATTCCCTCTCCAGTCTTCTGTTTCTTAGATGTGGCTTCAGTTTGAGCACAGAGGGATCTCTTAAAGAACTGCCAGATACATCAATGTCTCTGTAAAAATGAACAAAATGGAACTGTCAACTATTTTAAAGTGTAGATGCAGCAACTAGTGAGCAGTTTGCTGTGTCTGGCATTCCTCATGGAGCAGGATGCCAGAAATTTACTGGCAAAACACTTCAGCTAAGTGATCTCAGATGAAAAAATGACAGCTTCTGCTAATGAACAGTCAGTGCTATGAGCATAAACACTCATCAGTAGCCCTGGAGTGGAGGGATTGTGGTAGTATCTGGCTTTGCAAAGGCTCTCCCTTTCTTTGCACCCATGTACACACCTCGCCCAGTCTTATTCTGTGATGGTACTGGAGCTAGAATTCATACCACCAGAAGAAAGAACAAAAAGCATCTGCTCCTTAAGACACAGTTCAAATGCCTTGGTGATCTCTTCCCAAAGTGTCAAAACTTTGCTTCAGGGGCAGCTGCAGGAAGAGCTGTGGTACCCATAGCTCCCAAGGAAGGCAGAGAAGATCATAAGAACCATCCCACATCCTGTTCCAGCCGTGGCAAACAGCAGATGCCCAGGAGATATCAAAACCAGCACAGTGTGGTCCATCAGGGGCTTGACATCTACTGGGATACCTGGTAAGTTGCAAACTGTGTGGGCAGAATGGTGTTGGAGAGCCACTCTGCTAACCTGCTTTCTGTTAGGTGCCCTCGTCTCTTTTTGAGCCACTTTAAACTTCTGGTTTCCATAAGGTAAGAACAATGCTTTTCACCATTTAATTATGGGTTGTGTGGGAAAAGGCCTTCCTTTCTCTCCATAGCATTCAGAATGAATTGGTTTGGGTGATGTATATGTTTGGGAATATTTCTGTGCAACCACAAATGAATTGCTAGGACTGATACAAGTGTCAACTTGATTTAAAACCTAAAGCATTAGATCAGCAGTTTATGCAGTGCAGACACTAACAAACACTTTAAAGTGTTTTACAGTCAGAAACTTTAAAGAAAGAAGACAGCTGTGGCTATGGTGCTAAAGGTTTAGTGTCTTTAAGCCCATGTTAACTGGCACAAATAACATTCTGACATTGCCAAAAGGGGGCTTTGCAAGGCTTTCTCCTCACCTGTAGATGACAAACACACAGATGTGTACAATATTTGCAAACTGAATGTGAGCCTGAGAATGAAGAGATCTGGTATTTGCAGAGGATTTTCTACAGCATTTGAGGAAAAGAACTAGGAACTGTACACGTCAGCTCGCTGCAAGTAATCTTCCAAAATGTCCAGTCTCTGAGGTAGTACAGGCTGTAGTGATCAGTCATGGCGCAGGCTTGAGATGCTTTAGGAAGTTGCTGAGGCTGTTTGTGGGATTAATGTGGGCTGCGCCTCCCAGCTGCCTCATGCAGGACTTCCTTAGGATTCCAGATGGGTGACTGCTTGGGCCTGGAGAAAAACATATTTGAAATCCTAAGTTTGGGTCAATTGAAAAATCTAGAACCAAGAAAAGGAATTTAATTCTGTCCTTAAAAGAATGTAGAAACCAATAAAGCTAGTCACACATGGCTAGATTATGTGCCCAGGCAAATTAAAAAGTTATTGTCAGTGGCCAAGAAAAATCTCCATGCTCTCAGAGGGGGCAGAGGTGAATGAAGTTCCCCTCAGTTAGTTTACATTTACTGCAAAAACTCTGCTCTCATTTTAAACAAGTATTTTGGTTCCCTGTGACAGTCACCTAGCATAGTCCCCATGCTAGAGAATGCATCTCATTTAGTCAGACATGACTTGACAACTTATCTTTTATCATTAAATGTTATCCACTTCATAGTTAGCCTTTGGGGCTTTATTATACTCATACAGTGCTTTACATATCACTTTTCAGGCGACTATTAACCCCTGTTGTGCTCAATCCACTTTATGGGTAAAACCTTAGTGAATAATATAATGACTCCTGAAGAAAACTGCACCGCCAGCTATCTACCTACCTATCATACACCTATCATACATATAGGAGTGTTAGTACAGCAGTACGAAAACCTTGTTTCTCATGTATTCTTTTTAACAAAAAACTGAGAGTTAGAGTTCCTGTAGCTTTGGCACCTGAGGCCATAGAAAACGGTATGAATGAATAAAGGTTAAACCCAGTGACAACAAACCACTGTGATTTGTTGTCTGAAGACACAACAGATTCACAATGGGTTTCTGCAAAGATTGCAAGCAAGAGGGGACCCAGAGAAGGATGCCCATGATAACATAACACACAAATAGCACAAAATAACCGCAACACAAAGAAACACAATTGCCAACAGCAGCAGGCTCACTGGTTCACAGCTGCTCTAATGTTTCAAGGTGGAGGTCAAGCAACACAAGGCACTGCAAGGGTTGGTTGTGCCATCAGTAATATGCTTAATTAGTAGTAAGAGGTAATAAATAGCCTTTTTTAGGCTCTAATATAGTCACTAAACATAACTCTTGGGTTATCTCTCTCAGTCTAATTCACCAGTTATAATTTCTCATTGACCCCAGCCTTCAAACTGACCACAAGGTCAGTTACACTAAATAAACTGGTTTAGCTTTACCCTCTGCCCATGGCCTAACACGGGGCTTGCAGTGCAGGGTGTCTGTCTCAATGCATGTCTGCTGTATGAAGGCACCACAGTGTCCTTCCATGTCTCTCATGTTTGTCCCTTCAGTAAAATAATATATTTTTGCAGATTCATAAATAATAGATATTAGGTGGGGTAGTTATTAGCACATCTTACCTGCCGTTGAGATATTTGGTGTACTAAGGATGGACTGGTTTTATCCAGGCCAAGAATATTTTCCAATTTCCAAGAGCTCAAGCTTTTTCCAAATGTTTGTTTTCTCCAAGAAATTCAGCCCTCTAACTTGAATGTCCCATGCTCAACATCCACAGTCATCCTTCCTGGAAAGGTGGGAAAAGACCCTTTTTACAGAGGCTTGGCAGAGAATTCCCTGATCCTTGCTAAAAATTGTATGGTCTTTGGCAAGGGGTGGGGGAGGGAGGTGGAAACTGAGCAAAATCATAGCCTTATATGTAGCCATAAACCCACACTAAAACAACTACAAAATGCCTCCCTCCAGGTGCAGAAGCACACCTCAAGAGTGAGTTTTCTTCACAGGAGCTGGACTTACACACCTGACAATCAGTTGGGCACCACAAAATGCACAGACTGTGAGTTAATGAATATTTTATCAGTCTTATGGGCTCTTTACTGATGTTTATATAAAAATGTTTTATAATCCTTGCTAGTTTTCTGGTTTATTTATTCACAACCATCTGTTCTGTGTCCTTTTTTCTCTTTTCTCCTTTTCCAGGATGCTTCCCTTTCTCCAGCTTGTTTATCTTTTAGAGCAGCCCCTTCCCTGCCTCTCCTGCACTCTTCTCAAGGGCATTTCTCCCCTTGCTTTGCTGAGCTGTGGAATTCTTTCCCATGCATGTTTTACACCTATGGAGGTAGTTATGCTTATTTTAAGAAGGAGGTTTTTACTTTGTGGGCTTGAGATTATTTGGTTCATCTTGATGGGTTTTGCACTTTTTTTGGTGCTCTCTTGCAATCTTCTGGTGTAATTGCTTTAGTGCTGGACACAGAGAGGCCAAGCAAGGCTTCTTGGGCTGCTGTTTGGCAATAATCAAGCAAGGACCATGGCAATGCACCTTGCTTTATCCTGCAGGAGATACAAGGGCAGGGAGACAAGGAGAAATGGCTTGAAGTCACTCAGCTGTCAGATGTGATAGCAGGAATAGACATGGAGCTCCTACCTACTTCTTCCTTACCTCTGAAAATACCATGAACTATCACTCTCATTGTAATGTCCTTTAAGCACCTTCAGAAAAGACCTGGGACAGGTATGTAGGAGAAACTCACCTGAGGAAGCCACCAAGTTGAAATTAGTCTGTTAGGTGTTAAATATAGACATTTCTAGCCAACACGGCAGAGAAGAGACTGTAGCCAATTTTCCTTGCATTGATCACTTGCAAAGTTGTGTTTTCAAAACAGATGTTAAACACCAAAAGATTGATCTGGGCTGTCTGAGGTGATCCGTTGCATCTTTTCCATAGCTATCAATTAATAGCAAGAAAGTTATTGTTTCCTGTCTCACAGCCAACTAAGTAACAAAATGAATTGGCCATATTTAAGACAGCTACTCCCTACTTGTGGAAATTTGAGGAAAATCACTAGGAGGAAGAAAAATAGGGTTTGAGTGTTATTGAACATAAATCCAGTTTTTAGACAATGAAAACATTTTATTCTCTAAGTTAAAACAGAATGTATGCAGCCTGTTTCTAATTCACGTTGTCCATTAAATTGAAGCAATGTACTTGTCTTGACTTCCCTGCTCCTTGTTCCTAGTAAAAAATGCTCCACATCAATTGCTCATTATTTGTTGAGATTGTTTACTGTTAAGTTGGTGTATGAGTGCAAATTAAACAAGCTCATTGAAGCTCCATCATCTAACACATGGCCACTATCTGTATCTGGCAAGGCCTGGTTTTCTCATTGAGCACTGAGAAACCATCTCAGATATAGTATTTTCCTTATATTGAAAAAATGCTGTGTTTCAAATCTTTTGCTAGACAGAAAGTACAGCAGATAAGCAGGGTTTTGAATATATATATATAATTTATTTTTTTTTAAAGTGTTTTAAACCTAGAAGTAATAATGAAATCTGCTTTATGCAAGCAATTGAATATTAACATTAGCTTAATAAGAAGTAAGAAATAAATTATTTCATCAATGACTATATGTAAAAATATCTAGCAGGATTTGATTGATTAATTATTGCTATGTCAAAATTTTAGTTAAAGGATTCTCAGGTTTTATTTTTTTTAAAAAACAAACTGTAGTTTTAGAGGTCAAATTAAAGGGAAAAAAATAATCTTTTCTTTACCAGAATTTTATCTGATGGATGACTACTTCCTAAGCATCAAGCCATGCAGGAGAAAACCAGTATGGTTTCAAGGCCATATTTTCAGAAGCTTGTGAGTCAGCCAAGAGATGCTCTTGAGCTTGTCCTCACTAAAGGGGTGGCAGAGTGAGACCTGCTCCTGTCCTTGTGTTCAGCCAGTGGTGAATGTTAGCTCTGCTGGCCATGGGTTCTTCACATGGCTGGAGAGACCTCCTGAAGGGGAACTACAGCTGCTCTACATGGACTATTGCTGTGAGTTGTAGGAGAGCTCACTGGCCGTTTTTTGTTTCTTCACCCCCATCTGCTATAACCCATCTATCATGGTAAATTATTTCTCTCCCTTACTTGAAGACCTTCATCTGGTCTCTCCTTTTCAATGCCTGATCTCACAGGAGTCCAAGAAGCTGTAGCCTACGGTCATCAGTGACAGATAATGCAGTAAAAATGAAGGATGAGGCGCTGCCACCCTGGAACAAAGCCCTCTGCCTGTCACACTGCTCTCTTCAATTTCTTCCTATTTCCTTTCTCCTGTTGCTGCCACTCTTGGAAAGGTGAAGCCTTGCAGTGTTGGAACCCAGCCAGTACTAAGGTAGTCGACAAGTTGTTATTGGCTAAAAACATGAGAAGTTGCAGCCTTATAGCTTGAAAATTGCCTCACAGCATCACAATGTCAGTGTTGCTGCTCACCATAAGCACTGGATCTTCCCATCATTGGTGGCCTGCCAGCAGGATTTCCACGAGGGCCATCATGGGCTGCATTGGCACGGTGAATGGCATTGTGTCTTCCCCATGACCTCCAGCCAAGAGCATGTGGACTCAGGGCAGAGAGGAGGCTGGGTAGATGAAAGCTGTGTCATCCGTGACTGGCATGGGACAAGCTGCTGGGGGCGAAGGGGCTGACAGCAAAATGGGAGTAGTGAATTTTACCTTCTCTGTGGCAGCACTTGCGGATGAAATAGCATAGGGATTTATTCCAGGATATGACTTGTCACTGACCAAGGAAAAACACTTTGTGGGACGAATAGTGTTATTGACAGAGCATGCACATGCAAACTGCTTACATTTCTGTATTACCCAAGAATGCCAGTGCAGGGTAACAGCTGACATCAAACTGTGACTTCTCTAGGCCTTCCTAGGCCTCATACCATGCATAATTTAACCCTTAACTCTCTATCTGTAAATTTATCTTTTGTAAGACAACATAACTACGCCAATGACATCGAAGAATGAGGTGACCCTGCTGAATTAAGTAGAAATTGACATCATTAAGTAGTCCTAGAGGTCAGGCTGCAAGTGATACATAATTGCCCATAAATTTTACAGAATTTTGCAATATTATACTTGAGACAGGGATGACGTTTCTTGAATTCTGCTGTTATGGAAGGAAATTATGCATTTTTCACTCCATAAGGAGAAGCCATGTTTGGCAGTGGAGCCAGATTTGCAGAAGCATGTTGGTGCCCAAAGCTGGTTGTAGGCTCCTTGTGAAACTGATAAACACGTGGAAGAGCTGTCCTGGTTTTCCATTGGTAGCCCTGGCACTTGCAGCTCTTCCTCAGAGGCTCCAGCTGCAGCGAGGAGGCACCAGCCTGCAGGTGTTTTGGCAGCTCTCAAGCACAGTCCAGCACAATAAACTAAATCACTGGTAAAGGCAAGTGGGAGACTTTTCAATTCCTCCGTTACTTTAAAATAAAAATTACAGATTGTTCAAGTCATCAACTTATTTCCTACTATGGGTATGTTGGTGAGGAAATGAACATCGTATGCTACCACATCAGGGACGGGTATGAAATCTTGCTTCTGAGAATGTTCAAGAGGTATTTCTTGTCATCCTGATGCACTCCATCCTACAAAAAAATCCCCGTTGTTTGCTGTTTTTTACAAAAAAAATAATTGCTTGCCTTGTTTTGGTTTTTTTCTTCTTTTTCTTTTCAGTGGCACAGAGCAAAATGTGTTTTAATGCTTCACCTCTATTCCTCAGCTTCGGGTAAGGCTGTGGTTTGGGGTGGGGAGGAGAAAGACTCCAGGCATAAGAATGAGACAAAATGTTCTTGTGGTCATTCATGTGGCTTGTCACCAGCTCCAGGGAAGCTGGCATGGCTCTTGTAAAGGCTCTGACAGCACTGAAACCAGCTGGGATTGCAGAAAAAAATGCACAGGAGGAAATGTCCCTGCATGAAGAACCTGTTTCTCATGTGGATGAAGCCCATCACAGAGCATAAAGCCAACCCGGCAGCACCCTCACTCTGGAGGGGCATGGAGGGGTCCAAGTGCACCTTAATACCAGGTCATGGGTGCTTTCCCTGACATTTTCTGCACCTGCACAGGACAGATGCACGGAGATACCTGGTTCTTCAGGGGCAGGTAGGAAACTCCAGTTTGCTTAGGGCAGCACAGGGGCAGTGAACGGGGCAGCGCTTCCCATCCTGGGGGGTGGGGAGAGCCACCCCACAGCGATCTGCCCGCCCCAAAGCACAAATGCCACAGCCAAGGGGTGGTTTGTCTTCCAGATTACCCGCTGCCCAGACAATGTTTTCCCTGATATAAAAGCAAATTATCCACACTTCCACTCCACGGGGGGACTTTCCCAAGAGGAAGGAGCACCAGAGGGACAAAAATGAAAATTAGATCCTTCCCTTTCCAAAGAAAACAGCCCTTCTCCTGAACCCCTAATTAAAATGTGAAGGTTTAATAAACAAACCGGCAGAAGGCTTAATTGTCATGACTCAGCTCATGGGAAAGATGTCCAGCATTCCAGCTGAGCAGCAGCACATCATTGGTGTCCTGCAAGGAGAGGCTGCCGTTTGTCCTTCCTTGGAAAGTGTCTCATGTTTTGCTTTTAGGGGATGTAAGTAATGGCTTGTTGTCTCTCACTTGCAAGGGAGGCAAATTCCCTTGAAAGAAGGAGGTGAGGACAGCCAGGAATGCAAGCCTGGGGTCCCAGGCTCCCAGAGCTGGGGATGGAGTGTGGGTGCATGGACCACCCAGATGGTCTTCCCTGTCATCCTGCAACCATCAACCATACCCAACCCTTTTCCAACAGGCACTTCTTGGGTCTTATCTTGAGGATATCCATCCTCCACAGATAGACTATGACAGAGTTTAAAGCAGTTTCATGGTATCTAACCGAAGCGTCCCTAGGTCCAGATCCACCGGGTTCATCTAGTGCCACGTGGGCATCAAGAGTCTTGATCCTCCCTGCAGCCTTGCCCTGGTCCCCACTGAACTGTGCCCTCTACTTGCCTTTACTGAGTTCTGGGTTTTTTTAATGTCTGTGAGCTTAAGCATTACATATTCTCAAATAAACTATAGATGTTGGGCACCTGGTAGCACCCATATACATATATGTGTACATATATGTGTTTACATATATCTGTGAAGTTAGAACCACTCTTTTCTTTTTATATCAGCTTTATTATATATATTAATTATTTGTTTTGGATTTTAAAAAATAAGCTTCAAGGCCAATTTCACTTGTACATTCCTATGAACACTTTTGGTCAGAAAAGAAGAAGAAAAAAAAAAGAAAAAGATTTTTTTTTAACATTTGCTAAGGGAATTAAAAAAAAACCAACATTTTTAATAGTTTTACCCCTGGAAATTAGTTTGTTCTAAAAAATTTTGAACCATATAGACTGTTTTAGTCAACTGGAACTAACACTGAGAAGAGAAGCATTCTGCTGATGAAACAAAGAAATGCATTTTGAAATTAGGATCAGTCTGAAATAATTTCCACTCCATCTCTCTCAGTTGAGCTGGTGAGTTCAGGAGAATTAATTGCATGGATTCAGGGCCCTTCAATCCATGGTTGCAGGAATCCCTGTACCCAGGATTTGTGACTACAGGAGGCCATGAATTGCAAAAGAACGTTTAAGCACAGGACTTGGTCTTCAAATGAAAATATATCTTTGTGGAAACCTAATGAGAAGATAATTCACAGGCATGTTTATAAGTAGGAAGCTGTTGCAAAAAGTGTAAGGGTAAGGCAAAACATTGACTAAAATACCACCCAGGTAAACCAATTTCCCAGGCACTATATGGAGAGCACTGCCATTTAACCGCATTGAGGCAGCCAGCAAAAAATGCTAGAGCAGCCTGCCAAATATCTAGATGTTGCTGATGGAAAAAATTAGCCTCAGTGCATTGGCATCTGGAGTCTGTGACTACTATCCAAAAAGAAAAGGGACTGGTGCTGTGGAATTGGGTAATTGCGCTCCAGCAGCCACCACAAGTCTGCTGTGGCTTTGCTGTTAAAAAAAAATAATAATAATAAAAAATTAAGTGTTTTTAA
>NW_009952973.1:2636116-2656019 GCF_000747805.2 Chaetura pelagica | reverse complement strand
CTATTTAAAAGGAATCACAGTTACTGCATGTGTCTGAGTAGAACACAGACACGTGCGTATGTGTGTCTGGGCTGCTTTGTGTTTCTGTGTTAACTCCGTGTCCGCTTCACAAAGAATTACACACTCCATTTACTTGAGATTCCAATGTATATTACTTGGGAAAAAAACAATTTCTGAGAACAGCCCATGTTTTAGCAATTATATTCCTTTCTCTCTTTTCTCCTCCTTTTCTGTTTTGTGGGGGTTTTGTGGTTTTGTGGTGTTGTGTTTTTTGTTGTTTTGGTTTTTTTGTGTGTGTGTGTTTTGTTTTTTTTGGTGGGGGTTTTTTTGGTTAATTGGTTTTGTTTGTTTTATTTTGGAGGGGGAGGGGGCATCAGATGGAGGTGGTCACCCTCTATAGTGATGCCTGGCTGAGGATATACCTGAAGCAACAAATGGAACAGTCATTTAGAGGTAAATTACTAGTTTCTTAATCTGTAAACATGCTTATTCATAGGAGAAATTTACAGGAATATTGATATGTTAATTGCAAACCTTTTAGTTGCCTGAATATTCAGTTTTCTTGACTACTGGTACCTGGGGAAGTGACACTGAAACTATGCTGCTTATGTTTCTGCATGGCACTGTCATTTGAAGGTATTAGTTACAGATGCTTGTAGTCCTTCTCTCCACAAGAGCAATGACAAATACTTCTCATATGTGAAACTTCAAGGAAAAGTTGCTTAGGCATTTTCCCATTAAATGAAAAATCACTGGATTTCTTGTTCAAGACTGACTGAAGGATGGTTTAGGTTTAAACCTCAGGCCTAGCGAGCATCTAGTTCTCAGAGAGGAAGATCCTCATTGCCAGTTACGTGTTCCTAAGAATTCAGAATGTTATCAATGGCAGAAAACTGCTCAACTTGTGGACATAAGGTACTATTTTACCTATTATTCCAACTATATGTGGGTCTGCTAAATTCTGTTCTCTCACCTACCCACTGCAGAGGCAGTGAGAGTAAACATATTTTTTTTCTCATAGACACTGATGAGGCTGATCATATTCTTAGAGTTCAGGGGAGTGCTTAAGTGCTTTGCTGGATGATGTCCTAAAGGACCATGTGTGCTGCACCAGGTGCTCATGAGAAGGATCAGTGAAGGATGCAATGTAACTGCACTGTGACAGACTTTTTTTTAATGTCTTTTTGGCCCTTGATGGCGTTTGCATGTGTGTGACAATAAACAAACCTCACTGTCTACAGACAGAGCAAGAAAGAGGAGGTGGTTCATGCGCCGTGATGGAATGAACGCCTGCAGAGCGAGGCAGGTCTTATGCCTGACACAGCCTTTGCACAATACAAGCCAATATGCAGGAAAAGGGGAAAAAATTAACTAGAGGTCACTATATGTTGAAAATATCCAGTGTTAATAGAGGTGTTCAGAGGTGTTGTGTTGGAAGACAGATGCTTCTCACGTGGGCTGACAGACATACTGAAGTCAGCGTTAATTTTTAGAGAGTTCTTTAATACTATATAAATGTAGTAAAGTAAGAAACATCAGTGATAACTCTCTGAAAATGTTTTTAGCATATCTGGAAAGCTGCTTGAAAAATCGAATGATGCAGCAACAGAATGTATTGATTAAGAACAAGGCAAGACAAAGGTTATTTTTTTTAAAAAAAACACGCTGACTTCAGCACCACATTATGCAGAAGAGCACTTAAGCAGGTACTTAAAGTATGTATCTGACTGCTTTCTTGAGTCATAGTAGTAATTACAGGATGTTTCATTTGCTCTTTGTAGTGTCCTCAGGTCCAGAAATATTTTTGCTTTCACAAAGAAATTGCTGTAATAAATCAAAAGGTATTAGCCTTCCCACAACTGGGATTATGTATTACATTTTTGGAATAAATGTGAATGCCATTTCCCTCATCTCCTGTTCTTTCAAGAGCCCCAAAAGTTTTATTTCAACTTTCAAACACGCATTGAGGGCTTTGGCTAAGAGTTAGTACTTCTGGCTCACTTGAGCTAATTTGGCAAATAATTTTAAAACAACTTCTATTGTACCTAGAATCACAGGGTTTGAAATACTGCTTGGTCAGCTCTTATTTCAGAAATGGTTTGTCTCATTAGATGCCCAGGTGACATACAATCAGGGAAACCTGGTGAGCTGTAAGGCCTCTGCAGGGAGGAGGAAATGAAGTGGATTTGCTTGCTCCTTGGCAGAGTACTACAGCTGCTCAGCTGCTGTGCAAAGAGGTATTGCCTGCCCCTGTCCACCTTCCGAGAGTGTTACTGCTGTATTTTGTGAAAGGTCCTGTTCTGACAACACCTATTAAGCAGGCCCTTGGTTGTCTCCCAGAGTGACACTCTAAGGGCCACTTGTTAGTGGGCCTTGACTTGGCTTAAGCTTGATGAGCTGCCAAAGCTTGGGAGAGCTCCCTTTCTGGGCAGCAGGACCATCTTCAGCCCGTATCAATAGAGCATCCAGGTCCTGATGCTCCCAGGTAGGTGAGTTGCTTACTGAGTAAGAGCTGTCAAGATTAGTGTTTTGGATTTAGCCTTCTAAACTTGATCCAAGCCCCAATTAACATATCTCAGGATTTTTTTGCACTGCTATTTCTTACAGTTTCCGATAAACTGCTTTGGTTGGGCTGGACTTCACAGCATCTGCATGGTGATAAAGCTGAGTTGGCAGAAAGGGCCCTGGTAGGATCAGGCTGTTGAGGGTCTCACCCATTTCTTGTGGCCACAGTGGATTCTTGATGGACACACAAACCCACACAGGGGCTTCAGGTAGGTTTTTATAAAATCATAGAATGGTTTGGGTTGGAAGGAACCTTTAGAGGTCATCTAGTCCTAACCCTCTGCAGTGAGCAGGAACATCTTCAACTAGATCAGGTTGCTCAGGGCCCCATCCCACTCTGCATGTTTTAAGGCATATACATGCATGGCTGCCACAGAGAGTCTGGCCTGCCAGGTCTGCAAGGATGAGGAGTCCCAAAGCCATTCACAGAAATCCTGACAATAAAGAAACTACATTCATCAAGGAATTAATAGAAAGTATAAGCATAAGCTGCAGAGAAGAAAAGCAAAGCAAACAAAAAAATCCCAAGACACTTCTTTCCAAACTCTTAGTGCAGCAAGACATGCTATATCCTCCGGACAGAACAAGAAACCAGACTGAGTTTATATAAAGCTACATGTGGAAACCTCCCTGGTAACAAAATGAGCAATAAAAATCAAATATCAATGAGAATCCAAACATTCATCTTCAAAATCACTGAGCAATAAATTACACACCACAGACCTCTTCAGTCTCCTGGCAAAAGCTGCACAAACGAAAAGTCCTGGACAAAAATTAAAAAAGATGTGTTTAATTCTGCAGCTAGAAAAAGCTGCAAAAACAAGACACATTTTCTAAATAAGGTGCTTTTTTTGTCACCTGGGTTGAAGAATGGCTTTTTCCAGAATGACCTACAAAACATTTAAACAATCTTGATGGCAAAATTAAGATAGTAAATGCCTTCCATCCCTCCCCAAAGTGAGGACATGGGCACATTTCCTAAGACAGTTTGAAAGGATTTGTCATATATTCTTTACTGAAATCCACAATCTTAAAATAAATCCAAAGGAACCGAGCGGGTTTGGTGTTCATGCTCTGTCAGAAGCTTTTGTTTGTTTTGACCCAGGACTGGATCACAACATGGCCATGTGAGTGGGAGCCTGCTCAGCGCTGCAGAGAGTGAGCTCCTGCTGTCATATCTTTCAGCCCAAGCATGAGAAAGAGGAGGCTCTGGCTGCCCCAGGAGTAGGAGGTAAGGAATGCACATGGCATTTGGAGGATAGCTTGAGCCCATCTTTGGCCTGTGAGCCAAAGCTGTGCCAGTTAACATCTAGCCCTTCAGACTGGCATTTTGCCTTAAAACCTCTCTGAAGAATTATCTCCTTTGCAGATACGGGGTGTTTCAAACAAGCAAATACTCAGTTCCCAATTTTCCCAGATCACAAGGCATCAGCAAGTCAAAGCAGATGTTGAAGTGGTTTCTGCTTAAAATGGGAGGCTGCAGAGTCAATCCCATAAGAAGCAGAGCTCTTCTTTAGTGGAGATGGATGGGATTTGAGTCTCTTATTAACACCTTTATCCCTGTCATCATGGGACAGGCCAATGGTCCTGTGTTCCATGGGTGCTCTGATTTTCTCAATGCTTTTTGTGTTGGTGAAGAAAAAGTCGCCACTACCTGAAATAGGCACAGATGAAAGACCAGTGCCTTTCTGAACAACTAGTCACAAGGTATCATAATGACCACCACATAACTCATGACTATTTTTTTTTAATTGGAAATAAAGCAGTATACCATCTGATATTTTCTGAAGTAATGCACTCCAAAGTAATGCACTCTTAATCTGAGGAGCAGCAGAATGGGTTGCAAGCCCTTAAATGATCTTTTAGCAGTTCTCCTTCCCAAGCTGTTTTAAGGTGACTAGCACAGAAAAATTATGTCAGTGATTATTTGGATCTTCCCTCATTCCTCCTTTGGTGACCTGTGGTGCAACCATATGAAATGCCCATTTTTTGATAGCATTTTATTGTGGGTGTCTGCACAAGACATTTTAAAGCTCCAGTGGTAGATTATGAACCCTTTATTTTAAAGATCCCATTATAATTTCCCATTATAATGTTACAGTGGACTGAACATAGCAGCAAACCAAATCCTACATCCATAAAAGCAGTAAATTAAATGTGGCTCCAGTGGTTTTGGAGCTTGACCAACAAGTTATCTTTATTAATGCATTCAGGGAAAAGGTCTCATTTTATTACATTATTTTCTTAATGATAAAGGCAGTAATGGAATCTCAGCAGAACACACCAAAGGAATCTTAGTTTGCTGGCAGTTGGGTCAAATTTTTGTCTGTGTGTGCTTGGTACAGGGTTAAGACTTGGCAGTGTCTGACTCCCTGACTTCTGTCTTGAAAAGCACAGTCTTGTGCTGCTTCTCTGTACTCGCCAGTTGACATTTTCTTGGCTTTAAATGAAATTTTGACACATAAATCCCACATGTCAAATGATATTGTAAAACAAGCATCCAAGTGTCAGCACATAGCCCAATAGTCTAGGGAGTAGAGAATAGAATAAGGAACACCTTTATGCAGTCTTTCATCTACATCCAGCCATCTGCAAGTAATTTGAAACCAGTTTCAAATGAAGCTAGGTTGTTTGGCCTGTTAATGCACACAAAGCCAAAGCAGAAGTTTGGAGTCTTCATGGTTTTTATTGACTTGCTAATAAGTAGATAAAGCCTTTATTTTCCAAAACTGTTCTTTTCTCAGTCCATTCCAAAGAAAGCCTAATTGAAATTACAGAAGTCTCTTGCAGAGTGCCACAAATTCCATTTTTAAATAGCCTCCTGATATTGAAAGACTTCATGATGAGCCTTTCACTTGCAAAGCAGAGCTGCTGTGTTCCCCACTGATGAGCTGGACTTCAGTGGACAGTAACCAGGTTCCTACAAAACAACACCAACAAAGGAGTGTGGATTTACATGATGATGGTTTGGCCCCAAGATTCACCACTAAAATACTACAGTGACCCTCATGTAGCTGCCTGCTGCAACGGGTACTTTGCTGTATGTATTTCTTTTCTGTAGTACCGTTGGAAAAACAGAACTGCAGGTCAGCCGTGATTTAACAGGGGCCTTCAGCTGTGGCAAACTTGTATTCATTAGAACTAAACTGCACCCTCAAATGATATTTTAGATAGGAAGCCAGTTACGAGTTTCAGATGACACAAAAACATGGACCTTGACAAAAAAACAACAGGATTTTCCTGTTTTCCGAAGACAAAATGTCCTGTGAACTTCAATATGAAGGCACTGTCAGAAAGGCTGGAAAATGTTAAAACGAGCACCATGACATACAAAATCCCAGCTGAGGTTTGTGAATATCCCCAGAACGTAATCAGTATGAAACAGGTGCAGATGTGAAGAGTGAAGAGATGGGGAGAACCACCTTAATTAAATTCAACTATTTATAGCTGTCAATCCATCAAATATGAAATATATGTATATATGTGTGGATGTACATATATTAATATAAATACATAATTCCTAGGGAAAACATCAACCTGATTTTAGGAAAAAGCCTGTTAGGTCTGACTGAGAAAAAAAGGGGACTGAGTGGCCTCTTTTAAACGAGAATTTTTAAAGGCTGCATTTAATTCCCATGTGATTTTACTGGACTTAATGTGATGTGACTGGTTT
This sequence comes from Chaetura pelagica, assembly GCF_000747805.2. Taxonomy (NCBI): domain Eukaryota; kingdom Metazoa; phylum Chordata; class Aves; order Apodiformes; family Apodidae; genus Chaetura; species Chaetura pelagica. The sequence continues at coordinate 2,649,781 of NW_009952973.1, read as the reverse complement.
AATTTCACTTGCAGTGATGCGCTGAGGTTTGGCAGAGGTGGAGGGAGCAGGTGTGATGCTCAGGCTGAGCGTGCCCTGAGGACAGGTCCGGGTGGATTCTGCCTTCCCCACCAGGGCTCACAGGAGGTCCTGCTGGCACTGCCCACCAGCTGCTCCTGCAGCAAAGCTTGAGGGATCCAGCTACTGCCTGTGACAAAGGGAGTGAAAGGGGATTGCCTGCAGACAGGTGTGTCCAGTCTGAGGACAGGAATTTTGTAAGTCCTGAGGTTGGTGTAGAACTGAGCTTGACTTCTTTCACTGGCTGTGCTAACTCTGTAGTTTTGTAACTGGGCTCCTGGATTTTCAAGTTTTTCCTGGCACACTGCCTTGCCCCTGGGCTGTAAAAAACCCAGTAACCCAATGGACTTTACTGAAAACCACTTGTCTATCTGACAGAGTGTCCAGAGCAAATGACCCACATCCAGGTCATTAAGCACATCCAGTCCATTAGTTAAGTTCTTAGCTAGGCAGATAGTCTTTACAGTTGTGATTAAACCTGGAAAGAAACCTGTGGAAGCTGGCAAGGCAAATCTGTATAGACAGGAGCTGGGTATTGGGGCTGGTTGTTTTTCAGCCTGGTGGGGCCCTTCAGCTGCAGTTGGTGCTTCAGTGCTTGGGAAGGTGGCAGGACTGAACAGCACAGCTCGGCTGGGGGTGCAGAGGTAGCTAAGACCTCCCCATGAAGTTTAAATGGCTGTTTGAACTTCAGCAAGTGCCTGAGATGCCTTCAATTTGTGCAGATTGTTGTAAGGGCAAAAAAAAGCCACTCACAGCCAATGTATGCAGTAGATCAAAACAAAAGATGCTGATTTTGACAAGCAAACACTGATGGTAAGAGGCTGGAGTTGAAAGAAACTCTTTTGTGAGCTACTTACGTGACTAAGGCTTTTAGAGGTCTCAGTCCTATTTGGTCTGATTCTTGGCTCTGTTTGTTGTGCTGTCTTTTGAGTTCTTGGGCTGACTCATGACTCAGTGTGTGAGTGACCAAGCAAGCAATTCACTGTAGCAATCAGAGGCGGCTTCATCCTGGGGTTGCAGTCCTTAGCCTGGCACTGATGGTGGCCAAGGGCTCAGCCTGCCCATGTTCTCTGTCTCCCTAGCAAAAGGGGGAACGAGCACAACCCCTGCCTGGAAGCTCTGAGGGGAATGCAATCCCAGGGCATCGTACAGCTTGTCAGTTCATCTCAGGAACACGGGACCACGGCAATAGTCACCACAGGCATGGCTGCAGCTTTTCTGTCCACTCTGGGCAACTCAGACAGGGTCGCCAGGTGCTTCTGGGGAAGTGGGCACAGCCCCAGTGGGTAATGCTCCAATCACATTGAAACATGCAGCTCTCACTCCTCAGCATCTGCAAAACCTGCTGAAGGGAGCTGCCAAGTGCGGTGGGGTGAGCAGGCAGGAGTGCTGGATGCACTGAAAAAAAGCCAGCACTCTCAGCTCTCTGTCCTCTCTTCCAGAAAATTTCTTTTTTCCAAGTGCATCTACAAGATGAGACTGCAGCAAACATAGGAGGAACCCTTAAGAAGATCCTCTTCTCCAGACCTTTGGCTCTTTTTCATCAAGCTCTTTGCTGCATTAATAGGAAGAGTCATTATGGAAGTGGCTAAAGCAAGAAGTACGTGTCCATTGGAAGATGAATACTGGCGAATATGGGCCCACCAAGGGCAATGTGGGAATAGGAATCTCTCTCCACCATGCCCAGGAGCTTGTTTGGGACAACAGGTAGGGATTGCTACAACAATATGTTTCCTGATGCTGCTTAATTTACTACCCTTGATGTAGACAGTGTCCATTGTCTGTTATCCCTCTAGAAATCTGGCCATTCCTCTTTGATTAGATTCTAAGCATCACTTTTTACCAGATGACCAGCTTTCTCATTATTTGTCTCTCTATGTTATTTCAGAAACATCAGAATGTCTTTAGCTGACTCAAAAATAATAGTGGCTTTGCCTTCCCTGTGCCTAATACAGCCAATATGTGTATACTGCTAATTTATAATACAGAACAACATGGCATCCCTCTTTGCTCAGCTGTGCACCACAGAAATACAATGTAACAGACATTTTTAAAAGAACTCCTGCAAAAGTATTTAATGAGTTACTTTCCTTAGCATCTAGTGACTGTTAGTATCAAATAATTGGCCAGAAGTGTTTTTGGTGCAACTCCCTTCAAATCCATGCAGATCCTGTTAGGAAATATTTTTATTTGTGCTTATTTATTTCACATTCCTGCAATGTTTTATTGTCATTGTTATGAATTTAAGACTCACAGTTTTAGCATATTTGAAGCTGAGTTCACTGGTGGGCACTTCTGTTACAAAATCGTGCAGGAAAATTACAAAACTAAGCATAAGATCTGGAATTTAAGACATGTAGAACACAAGCCATTTTTGAGGATGACATAATTGCACCAAAAATGAATGTGATCCATTTTATGTCCTGATCTCATTCAACAACTAGCAAATTTGTAAGTGCTTTCAGAGATAAATTCCCCACTTTTCCAGTGAGTGGAGATGGATTTCTTCCAATACACTCTGTTTCTCCAGTTCACAAGGCTACAACAGAAACTGGGTTCCTTTCATCCCTACGTGCAGCCAGCAGAGCATATGGACACACTTGAACAGTTATTGATCTTGGCCGTTAACAACAGCATCACAAAACCAGTGATGCAGATTGTGTTTTGTGGAGTTTCAAAATTCTGTTCTTCCATGTTTTTGGAGCAATATGGTTGAGAGAAAGGGGAAAGAGCTAGCAGAAAGGTATGTTTCTGCGATGACTATAATTCTGTTAGGCCAACACAATTGACAGTTTTATGGAGTTTAACTAGCTTCACTCATTTTGTAATTAGAAGTTTCATCAACACAGTAGAGAGAATGTGGCATCTGTGGCCTCTTAGGACTTTGGTTTGTTTTCATTGCAGTGTTGATGCAGTCCAGACAAATAGGAGACTAATACTATCTACAGGCATAAGCTTCTGTAACAAATTTAACACTCAGTGCTTTTCTCCACTGAGCCATGTACCCTATATATTGTCAGGACACAGATAATGGTAAGATACAGAGGGATTCTTTTACAAAACTTGGTCTTCTTTCATAGTCCTGAAATGTATAATCAGCATCCTGATTGTTGTCAAGAAATTATTAATCAACAGAGACTTTCCTTATTCAGAAAAAAAAATGTCCCTAAATTGTGTACAATCATAATAAATAAGCGTTCTCATGCTGCCATCTTGACAATCACTGAGTTCATCCATGTTTTGCTTGTATACATCTACACATAGATGTACATTATAAACTTTGCAGAAGCTTCCTACCATCTATTTTTCTTACATGTCAGTAGCATTGTATCATGAATCATCTGAAGTGTGTGAGCAGATCACCCACATGAAACATATTCCCCTATCTCACCAGCTGGGTTCATCTACCTCTACAGCATTTGAGGCAGTTTCAGATAGATGACATTTTCAAAAGCTTGTGGTTACAGCAATATTTATATTCTCCTGGCGTTTTTTTCACTCACCACCAAATGTACTTTAAAATGCAGATTAAAGTTTAACCCTTGTGGTGAGAGGGACCATACTTGGGGTTTTGCATGCAGGGTGAGATCCAGAGCTGAAGTAGACATTTTTATTTCAGACTTATACCCAAACAAGTGAGCATGTAAGTTGATGTGAATTATATACTGGGACATAAAAAACAAGTCAGGAAGACCTGATTTAAAAGAAGCTTATGGATTTGGCTTCCTGTGTTGCTTGACTGTAGGATTTTTCCTAGCTTGCTGGTCTGTGTCTTTCATATTTTTTTTCTTCTAACCCTTTGCACAATGGTTGGTTTGTAGGTCTTGTCAGGAAATTATTTTGCTGATCTGTCGCATCTATGTGAAACACACACGCTATTCTCAGGAGCTGCCTGCAATAGTAAAGGAACTTTCTTTATATCCCTGTGCAAAAAAATGCATTTTTACTCTTAACACCATGATCAACTAAAAAAACAAACAAACAAAAATAATGAAAAGATAACAGCTGAATTGAAAACATTTGCATATTAGCATGATTTCTATGAAGTGCACTGATGCTAGTGACAGAGATTTGGAAATATTTGAAACTTAGCCTTGTATTTCAGTCTGCTGTCTTTCCTTAAAAATTTCCTTGCTCTGCTCTTCCTCCCACATCTAGTCATTGTCCATGGGAATTCTCAATTTTACTTGGAGAGTCCTTGGCCCTGGCCACAGAGACTTCACATGCAACTCGACGTAGTGCTGTGCTATCTGTCCTATTGGAAGGTCTCCAAAATGTCTAATCTGAACTTTTTTCATGGTAAACTGAGCCCTCTACACCTTGTTGCCTTCCAAGGGACAGAGAGAACAACCTATTGCTTCTTCTTGCAGGATGACAGGATAGTTACTTTCCCTTTCTTTTTGTCTTTACCTCTCAAGGGTGACCTGAGAAACCTCAGTTAGTTTGATCTTTCCTTAGAGATCATGTTTTTGAAATCATTGTTGCTGGTCTGTCCCCTGTCCTTGCTCCAGTGTTTGTATGTTTTATCCAGTGACAAACATAAAATGTGGCCATGTAAAAAGTTGCCTTTGGTGGCTGCAGATGCTCCAAGTTGTGGAGATGTCCACACGCCAGGATTTCTCCGAGCTGCCTGGGCCCTTCTGTCCTCTGTGGAATTCCTGTGGCCAGAAATCTGTACATGAACTGAGCTTTGCAGCAGCTAATGTATGGAAAGGGAATGTATGTGAACGTCCTCTGACAGTTCAAAAGACAGACAGTGAAAGGATCCTTTGCAGAGAGAATGCTTATGGTGACGTGCTGAGAAAAAAATAAACATGTTTAATTCTCTTGGCAGCCAATTAACCTTGCAAAAATGTATCCCACTCAGCTCAGGGGAGGCCTCAGGCAAGGTCAGAAGTACCCAGAAAACAAAAAATGTTGAGCTGGGATAAGTGATCGTGCTGTAACATTGGCTGGGTTTTCCCAGCCACTCTCCCCTCCAGCACAGCCAGCTCCAGCAGGGGCAGGGGGGTTCCCCTGTGCTGGGGTTGCAGGGAAGGGGAGTAGGGGTGATGCGTGGCTCTAAGGGAGTGCTGGTGGAGAAGTGCCTGGGGTGTGTGTTTGTACCCGGCTGTGCTCCCTGGGCAGCCCTGGCGGATGCACGGCTGGGCAGTGTGGCCAGCAAGGATGGAGGCCTCCTCTTGCAGCCCCCCAGGCTCCTACCGCTCTTTAGTGGAGGAGGAAGCCTGCCCTCCCTCCCCTTCCTGCCCTCCCTCTGGGGATGCTGCCATGTCCCATGCCCCACAGGGAAGTAGGGGAGAGGATCCCTGGCCACCCCTAGGGGTAATAAGCTGTGATGCCCAGGGATGTGTGGGAGCAGCCAAAACTTGCTGGGCCCTGTTGCAAGCGGTCAGCAGAGAGGATGCCAGCAGGTGGTGCTCCAGCCCCTGCTGACTCGCTCTTAGGTTTGTGAAGGTTACTATTGAAAATTATCATCCTGTTTTGAGGATCACCTTGCTTCCTCTGCCCTCTCATTTGGAGCATGGAGCTCTTTACACCACATAAGTTAGAGGATGGAGTCAATTGGTGAGGACATGCTGGATTTTGGGGGCCAGCTATCAAGTGTGTGTGGTTAATGGTTAATGACAGGTCTGTAGTACAGAAGCAGACTTAAAAGGACTGTGACAAATGTGATGAACAAAACAACAGTTTGAGAAAAATACAGTGTTCTTCGTGGCAATACTGAAGACAGACAAGGAACAAAATTAATTCTTACAACATAGGCATACTCCAATTTGGTTTCCTAACTGAAAGGAGACCTCAGAAGTCCTATGTTTTATTTCTCCCACCTTTACACTGTCATAGCTGGCAGAAGCTGAGATTAAAAATGTTCCCCACAGGCAGGGCAGTTATACAATAATGAAATAGATACTATAAGATAACGAAGTCATCTTACTTTCCTTGTTTTCTGTCCAACACCACTCTATGCTAGCCTTGTAGCAATAGTGCAGTAACTCTTTAGGCAAACCCCCCTAGGTGTTCATCCACTGGTCTCCAGTGGCTGCTTTAAAGCCAAAGTACTCAATTTTTAGCTGCTATAAGTACAGGAAACAAAGAGAAATTGCAACGTTAATTCCACTTCTCACACACACACACACAAAAAAGAGCATGTTTTGGGTTGTGGTTTTTTGTTTGGTTTTGGTTTATTGTTTTGTTTAGGTTTGTTTTTTTTAATCAGGGTAAAATCTATCAGTATTACATCAGCTGAAAACACATCCAGTATGCCTATATAGTAATCCAGTACAGTGGATAGGCCTTTTTAACAGACAAAAGTAAAAGACACTGCCCAGAAACAATTTACACATCTCTTACTTCTCTTCGCCATTGTTTGTATTTTACTCTGCTCTGTGCTTTTCTTCTCTCTGGACTGAGTTAATAGTGTTTAATCCATTCACTTAAAACCAGAGTGAGATTAGGAAAAACTGTTTTTACTCAAACTGTTTCCACCCTTAGCTTTTGAGATGCAGCATCAGCTCCATACTTTGCATCCCCTCCGTATCCCCCCCCCCAGAGGATTTAAGTAAGCTCTGATACTGACACCACAGTAGCCCAAAGTGGGCATGGACCTGCACAGCTTATGATGGTCCACGACCCTGTGCCCCATGTGTAGAAGTAGGACCACATCAAGAGGCTACATCTTTTTCCCCAGATAACTGTAGGGTCAGGGCTTTTACCTTGACCTGCAAGAAGGTTATAAACAGCAATAAATCTGGAAGAGTGGAGTGAGTTGAGCTTCCTCCCTTGCCATTACATGTGAAATTGGCACTGTGGGCAGCAGGGGCACCCCATGGGCTCCATCTTTCCTCAAGAGAGCATTAAGTTGTCATCCTCGGCCTCTCTCTTCCCTGCTGTTTAATCTATTCCCTGGACAGCCAGGGCTGGGACTCAAACAAAAAGCAAAAAGAGATTCCTATGTCACGCCTTCCTCTCTCTAGCTGTCTATCTCACTGCTATTGCTTATTTGTAAAGAGATCAATGGGGGTGATACCTAGACATTGCTTATACTCTTTAATCTCTTAAAGTGTGTTTTAAATGGTGCTGCCTTGCTGCTGTAGCTCTGCAATGCTTACTTAACATTTCCCCCCTTGCCTCTCACACACTTCATATTTCATTCAATAGACTCTTAAAGCAGCTGATAAAATCTTGTGGGCATATCCCTCTAGATGGAGGGGTAGTAATTTACTGTAATACAAAGAAGCATCAGTGTATGCAACTGGATCCTGTACGACTTCTATCAGTAAACTTTGATTCTGTGCATAGGGATGGGCAAAGAGCTGCTCAACCAAGGAAGCAATTGGGCATCACACTCTGTATACATGTGTTTTGGACTGCATGAAACATGATGTACTATGGCAAAGATCTTTTATTTGCTCTTCTGATAATTTCTACTTTTATTCTTTAAATCAAATAACGTTTCTAAAAATAATGTTGTTTCAAAATGAAAGCATCAAAAAGTTTCATTCTGAAACTGCCAAAATAAAATTATCTGAATGTAAATAATTCATTTCATCCTATCTTCTCTTCTTTGGACCCAAATTACCCAAGAAAACAAGCCAAAATTACTATTGGTACAATCACCTAACAAAATTTTGCTGTGCTCAGTTCCTCAGCCAGGCACATGCAGTGTTGTGTTCAGCATCAATGCCTTTTCCAAAACTGCTCCTGCAATTTTAATTGTTATTTATTATTTGCATTAGCACCTGCGGATTTAGGGGTATGTAACGAAATGTAACGAAACTGGTCTTTGTCTCAGAAACCTCATATTTTTCAACATCTCTGAGAGATTTTGATGCATGAAATAATTCCATTCTGCTGTATTAAATAGTTAGTTAGTTAGTTAGTTAGTTAGTTAGTTAGTTAGTTAGTTAGTTAATTATTTGAGTGGTTGTCCATAAAATGTTGGATACTGTGAGGAGACAGCAGGCATAACTCCTGACAAACCACCCCATAATATTTACTAGGTTCAGATCTCCTCATTTCCATTCTATCTCCAGTCTAGAGTAGTCACATTAAAGACCAAATGAATGAGCTAGAAGAAATTCACACCACACAAGATTACTCTAAGTAATAAATCTCCTGCTGTAAAGGAATTTCTATAGAAATAATAAAAGTATCGGATGCTAAGAAGAAGTAAAACCATCTGTGTAATATAAAAGAAAATCTTTATCCTCATCTCACTGGTGAAAACTAATTCAAACAAAATCCATTACATAAATCATACACTTTGAAATTATTTACATGAAAACAGATGGAGAGATTTCCTACTGCGATAATGATGTTTTAGCAAAGTATGTCTTCCACAGAATAACCGTATTTCTGCAAACAACGGGTTTTTTCTGCTATCACCAGGGATGTAAACCTCCAATAGCTGCCCTGACTCCCCTGGGGGCTTTGATATAAGGCAGGGCAAAGCCTGGTCTTGTTGCCTGGAGCATCCTGCCAGTTTCTCAGTTACAGCCTGCAGAAATGTGAAGGTCTGCAGGAAGGCAGTTTTTCTATGCTCCTGCTTTCTGGGGCCGCTGCAGAATGTGCTGGCAGCTCCCACAGAACCACAGTATGGCCCAAAGGATCATGTGCTCTGCTGAACACTGCTCAGCTTTGCTGTTAATTGCCCCAATGTGCTTTCATGCATTTGACCATGTCTTATGTGGGGGGAGAAGACAGGCTGTTCTCCACAAACCATAAATTATTCCCCCCCCCCCATGTTAATGAGATGTCAGTCCAAAGTCTTTTTTTTGTGGGAAGACAGGTGAGACCACATCCCTTGTGGATGCTATTTTCTATCCCAGAGTGCAGCAGAGTTTTTCAGCTGGGCTTTTGCTGATGGGTGCAGGATGTGCCCCTGCCATCTTCCCTGCCTGTTGCCACTGAGCACGTGGCTCTGCTCCCACCAGCCTGGGGACCACATCCCACAGTGGCTTGGGAAATCATCTGAAGCCTCTTTGAAGCTCTTCTACTCCTCCCAGTTATTCTGGGGCTTCTACCATGGCTCATGGTGCTTCTCCCACCGGAGTCCACCACAGCAGCTAATAATGCCACAGCTCCTGTGCTGCTTCTTCAGCTGCGGTGAAAAAATGCTACATGTCAGAAATATACTATTCCTGTCAAATTCCTGCCTTCATTCCTTCCACATGATGGAAATATATGCTATCCCTTTAAAAATGTATCACAAAAATGAATGCTCATAAAATACAAGTCAAGTTTTCATATACCTTAATCAAATTCTAGAGGGCCTCTGGAGGATGACACTTACACTGCAGCTGTGCAATGTGAAGTTAGTTCCAGCACTGATTGAAAATATTTTTGTGCTTCCTTCATTTTTGCCAGTGAAAACCCCCAGGCACTTTCTGCAGGCTGAAGGTGCTGTTATTCAGGGTGACAGTGATGAGTCACAGAGATGGTGGAGGGAACTAACTAGGGGCTTGGAAACTAGCAGAGTTCCTGAACCAATTGTCAGACTTGAAGCCTTCAGAATAAAATGTGTCTGTCTTTCCTATTGCCTATTTTTATTCCGCTGGAGACCAGGCAGGACCAGGTTTGCAGGAGCTATAGAAGTTGTCTGTAAAAGAAATAATGTGATTTGGTGTCATAGTTTTCAACATGCTTTCTTTTAAATGAACAGCAGGGTTTCTGGACTTGCTCTGTGTGTTTTTTTACCCTTTCTCCATTGCTTTCCTGAGCAGCAACCATGGCCCATTCTACCAGGTTGGTGTAGTACAGCCGTGGCACTACCCACAGTTTGCCCAGACTGTTTTCTTTCTTCCTTGTTTTAGCATCTCCATCCAACCTCAAATTTTCCATCAGGAAGCACATAACCTTTGTGGTCTTTACTCTTTCTTTCTTTCCCAGTGTTCCCATGGAACTCATCTCTTTGCTAGGCAGGGAACTTCTTCCCTCTGGCAACATAGCAACATGGGACTCTCCAAGGTTCAGGGCAGTGATAGCAGGGCATTTTCAATGGAGGGTTCTCCAGTCCTGAAGCTCCAGCTAGCATTAGGTTTTAATTACTGATTCAGGAAAGGTGTCCAAAAATCCTGGAATTCAAAAGAAGCAAGAGCCATCTTGATCCTTGAACAGCTCTGACCATGAAGCTCTGAATGTCATGCTGTCATGCCACGTATGTGGCAGTGAAATCTGCTCTGATGCAGGAGGCAGGATCAACTGGCTTGGCACCTCAGCACCCTGTGATAGAATTTGTTTATTAAAAACAAAGTAGTATTTTACAATTTTATTTTTATATCACCATAGCTTTCAGCATTTTAATATTTTTTTTTTTTTATGCCTTCCTCTGTCAGCTTGATTGGTGTCAGTAGGACTAAGTTTTGATGGTTTAGTTGGGATTTATTTTTTTTTTTTAGATATTCTTACATTTTTGGACCTAGAGTAAATGATTCATGTTAAAGTTGTGATTAAAATGATTATTAGAAATCTGTTAGATACTACCAGCCACTAGCAAGCAAGTTAGCCATTGCTGATTTAAACAAGGTAGTGATTGCTCTGACTTTCTGACTGCTGCTTTGAATGGAAAATGTCAGATTTATGTATGTGTCTACAAACCTAATGGATTAAACTGATCTGTCCCAACAAGGCTGGAATTAATGAAAGGGCATCACTGAGTTCAGTGGAGGTAAGCCTATGTCAAAACAATGTAAATACATTTAAAATCAGGTTTCAAGTAGCTTTTTTAGACCATAGAAATATTTCAAAACCACCTGATTCAGTAATCCTTATGCAGGTAGAACTCTAGGATCAGACTCTCCTTATTCATGACATCATTTCCAACTATTTTGTATGTCTGAAACACAAAGAATACAGTCTGGCTTCATATTACACAGCCAAAGTAATAGATGTGAAAATAGTAATGGGTTCTTTTTGATCCCACCCAGCAGAAAGCTCATTTAGCTGATAAAGACAATTGATGACCTTTAACATGAGCATCTGCTGTCAACAGACATTTGAGCCTTAGAATTAAAATTTAAAAAAAAGCTTTACCAATACTTCAGATGGGTTTAATTTTACATTGCAAAATTGCCAAGGGCAAGGGGAGAGGGGAGTTGCTGTAGGACTTAGCATTTTTACACACTTGGAGTAACGTTTGAGGAAAGCAGAGTGAGGGGCATAAGCTGGGGACTGGGCTACAGCTGCCTGCTGGAGTTTGCAAAGTGTGCGTGTGTGCACACGTGCATCATCTGTGAGCTATTAAGCTCTCATTGCTTTTGCCGTCTAATATCCTTGTTCAGGAATGTACATACTTCAAAATAAATTAGATGGGGATATGGTATCTTGTATCTGTCTTAAGTCATCTGTCTCTGCAGAAGGAAATTCCACACTCCTGGGGTCCGGATCTTCCTGGTTGCCCAGAGGTGGTGACAGCGATACTTGAAGACACTGTCACCTGGGTTCAGAAGGAAATGACAAGCAGTGAGTACCCATGTAAAAACTGGTGTGTGGCTCATGAATTGGTATGTGAGGGTCATGCAATGTCTCAGATAGACCCTGTGTTGGGTTTTCAAGACCTGAACAGATCTGGCCTATTTGCTTAGAAATTGCCACTGACTTGCAGGTATTTATTAATGGCTCTGATTGTGTTAAGAAAAATAATGAAAAGAAAAAGAAAACCAAATCAAAACAGAATGAAAAGGACAAGACAGTGATGATTGCATTTGCAGGAGCAGAAAGGGCAGGGTGACAGCCACCGAGCCAGGGCACCCCAGGGCTACCTCAAAGGAGGGCTGTGACCTACCTGGGAGAAGCCAGCAAAACCCTGCACCCTCTGACCAGGGGCACCTCAGGCACAGCCATAACCCTCTCTCAATTAATACTGATGAGGGATTTCTAAAACATCTATTGAGCTGAAATTATGTTGCTCAGACTAAACATATTAAATTAATTACAGCAAATTAGTCCACGTTCCCTGCTGAATTGAGCCCTGTTAAAAGGCAGCTATGGTAGTTATTAGAGCGTTGCCTTTGGCTACTGCTTTGTGGATTCAGTGTTTCTTGCATGTAAAAAATTGGATCAGAGGTGGGTCACTCTGTGACAAAGAGGTATTACGTATTATCAAAGGGACAGGTAGCATGTTCACCACAGACCAACTACTATGTCTCCTGGGGCCCCCAGATGACCTCTTCTGGAGGGGCACTGTAAGCAGAGCAGCTGTTGTGGGCTTTCCCCCAGGCATAGTAAAAAACCTAAGGGGCTGAAGGAGGCTATGACACCATGAGACCACTAACAACTTCATTAATACAAGCAAGAATAGGACTTCTTGGGCCCTGCCCAAGCAGTTTTTGTAAGTCACTCCTCTACCCCTTGGAGGATTCTTCCCATGGGAGGGGGAGCAGTGAAGGATGGGCTTGGGGGAAAATTGCTGTTTTGGGGCAGTGTTTGGGGCCATGGTTTACTATTTCATATCCTTTGAGGGCTGTAAACATCTGCTGGGGACCAGAACTGCACTGCTGAGCACACGGAAACTTGAAGTTTCCACAGGCTACGTAGGACAAGCCGTGAGCAAAATGCCACAAGTTTTGAGTTCGGCTGTCATCTGCTTTTCAGAAAAAACATTCGTTTCTTGTAAAGTCGGGCTCATCCTGGGTTGCTGGAAACTGCAGGGTGCTTTGGCTACTGGAATTACCTTTTATTCCCCTGGTAGCCTTTCAGTTTGAGCTCCTTGCTCTCTAACAATGAGATCAGTCCTAAGCGACTGCTAACAGATAGACATTCAGGTGAAGTGGCAGTGTGTGTCTCATATCACATATTAAGATATTGCTGCAAAATTGGCTGGGTTTGTTGTTAGTTCCTAAAATGATGATACAGGTAATGGCGGGGTTTTTTTCTCTTGAAATTTCAAGTAAAGAAAAAGCCATCCTAATGTGACCATGTGCAGAGATTTCCTAAAAAGAGATGTACAAATGTAGGTTAACATAACAGTTCACTCCACCTATTAACCCCAATAAAACTAGTGTGTTTTCACTTATAAATATTTTATTGCAAATGCATTATGTGAAACATAATGGTTGGACTCAGTGATCTTATGGGTGTTTTCCTATGTAAATGATTCTATGATTTTACAGTCAAGCAATGTAGCTAAGCATTTGGCTTCTCATGGCTTGTTGAACCTCAGATACTTATCATTTCAGTTTTATATATATATAGAGAGAGAGTTGTTGGCAGTGTTACAAACTTAGAACATCATTGAACCGAGACTGACAGATTAAACTATTTCTCCTGAAGAGCTGTACAAGGTAGTAATTAGAAGTGGAAATGGGCCTCTGATCACAGAAGGGCTCTGAAAGTCTGGAAAAGCTACATTTGGGCCCTGCAAAGGGCTCCCGGGGTAAGCAGTTCCCAGAAAGCTTTGCTTCCAGCAGCAGACGTTCTGCTTCATATTGTGGTTAATTAGAAAAACCAGGCATCCCTGGCATGGCTCATGGACAGCCCTGAAGATCAGTGAACCTCAAATCTACCCCGAGCTTTATCCTCATGCCTTCAGTGCTGCATCCCTATGTGCTTCCCAAGATCTCTGTGAGTTCAGGTTTCCTTCTGGAAGCTCCTCTTCCCAGTTCTGCTGCT
>NW_009952973.1:2608588-2635859 GCF_000747805.2 Chaetura pelagica | reverse complement strand
GAACCACTGCTGTCCCAGGTTCCTCCTGAGAAAATGCCCTGTGGCATCAAGGAGGGCTTGTGGAGAATTAATGGTCCCAGTGCTGCTGGCTGAGGACTATGCAGTCCAGGACTGTGCAGTCCTATTTCTAGGCTAACTGTTAATTTAATTTGGATGGATGTTTGTCCTCAGAACAGTTTATTTCTCTTCAAAATAAGCTCCCTGTTCTCTCCTATCCTGAGAAGCATCACTTGGATGCCTGGGCCAGGGAGCTGACACAGGACCATTGTTCAACAGATAACATTGAGCTGATCCCAAATTCCCAAAGGAGGGAAATGGTGAAACAGGGTTGAGACAAGGTCAGATTCCAATTTCCTCTAGTGTTTGTATAAAGAGCAGATCGGGTTTCTTTCTGTCAGCTAAGATTCAGCTATGAGCACAGCACTGGAATAATTTATAAAATGACAATGTTTTCCCAAGTCTTTTCTTGAATTGATCCTTTGGGGTTTTTTTCCCCCATTTTGTTCCTCATATAATTTTATTTCCTATTAAGCAAAGTCAGGGTGAGACATAAGTATAATAAACATTATGGCTTAAAACCTAAAAAATCTGTGCTATTCCAGCTGACAGAGTATGAGCCATGGCATGTGCAAGTGAGATTTCTTTTCACTTCATACTTTAAGAGAGTATTCCTTTGTGGACAGTTTGGGAACTGTAAGTTGGAAGGCTGTCTTATAATGGAACTGTGAAATATGTGCTACATATATGTGCGTACGCATTCACTTAATATGTATTCAGCTATATAACGGTGACAGAAGGATCGATGTTTCTGTTCCTGTGCAGGAAGGGTGGCAGGCCTAGGTGCCACATACAGCACTGCGAGTCTGCAGGGAGAAGGGCTGGGAAGGGCATCAGGAGGCCCTTTCCCTATCCTAGGCAGGGTTACCTATACCTAATGTGTTTGTGGTTCATCTAGCTTTTCTCTAAATCCCCTGGTGCTGAGGGCTGCAAAAATATCTTGAGCAATTTATTGCATGACTCAGTACCCTTTCTGGTAAAATGCTTTTCTTGAGTCACCACTGCTGAAGTGACAGCTTGTCCTTCTGTGTCTCATCTGCTATGGACACAGAGCTGTTTGTCCCACTCCTGGCAACAAGGGTTTACAGGCAGACATGACTCCTTTATGTCTTCTCTGTTTCAAACTTTGTAACTCTCTGACTTTACCAGTCCCATGGTGCATTCTCCTTGTTCTTACCCTGACTGTCTTATAAATGAGCCATGAAGTGACCTGTGGGATTAAACCCCTGCCAAACCAGAGGGAGGAACATCTAAAATAGTGTTCACAAAATACAGGTGGCTGCTTCTGTATGCAGAGGAGATCACGTGCACTCAGGATGGATCCAAGGGGCTGGTTGTACTAGTTGGAATTTTTGCCCCTGCTAGGTTTTGCTTTTTTGGTTTTGTTTGTTTGATTGGTTTGGTTTGGTTTTGGGTTGTTGTTTTTTTTTTTTGGGGGGGGGTTGGTGGTTTTGTTTGTTTGTTTGTTTGGTGTGTTTGGGTTTTTTTTGTTTTTGGGTTTTTTTTGTTAGTATTTAGGGCTGCAGGCCCAAACACTTAAACCAGGAAAGCTGTGCTGCAAAGCAGATCTGTGCTTGCCAGGGCTAAGCCTCTACCTTTGCTCTGGGAGGACTGGGGATGTCCAGTGCAGATGTGATGCTGACGTACCCCATCTCCTAACACTAGAGGCTGAGCCAAAGAGCCCTTTGGGTGCCAATACCTATAAAAAGTTTTGCAGGGATCTGGCTGGGTTGCAAATGCCCCATGTAACCACAGGCCAGAGATACTTGTGCCCTGGGCTGTCCAGGTCCCACCACTGCAGCAGGGAGGAATGACTACTTCTGAGCACCTGTACCCTGTGATGCCTCCTGGGCCACTCCTGCTGACCAGAACTTGCAGACAGGACCATTTCTCTTTCAAGTCTGACTCCTGGTGGAGCACGGAGAGGTCCAGGGCCTCAGCTGCCCCCCTGTGCCTGTCTAGGCCTCGGCTTTGAGATCTAAAGTGGGATCTGCAGACTTTTAGGATCAAATTGAGTATTTATTTCCAGAAAAGTTTTTCTTCAGCATAAATTACAGCATGTGACTGCTTTCCTTGGACTGAGCACCCAACTCTGCCTCTGTCACACTGCAACTACTAGAAAAACCTTCCTTACCTTGCTTCTTCTACCGGGCTTCTCACTTATTCATTTTACCATTAAAAGAAGTCTTACTCTTTCTCCATATTTTGTAAATAGCAGAGTTCTAGTTATCTTCTAGTCTTAGATTAGATCCATTTTTCAATTGGTCAAGTTTTGTGGAAATCAAGCAAGAATCAGTGACAAGAAGTTGGAATTAAGATTATCTCTAATATTCCCTTTAAAAGTGGTGCACTGAGGGGTGAGCCTGGAAAATAGCATGGATCCACAGTGGGATAGCTCATCCCTGGAAGAAATCTGTTTCTATAGCAAGAGGCAGGTCAAGGGTGCTGCCAGCTTGCTGCTCTGCAGGGTTGGTGGGGCTGAGGAGAGGTGGTGGAGGGATGTGCTGTGGTGGGCTCAGGCTCCATGGCTGCTGCCCCAGCTGAAGCCCAGGGGTGGTTTCTTGCAGGCAGCTGCCTGCCAGCTCAGGGTGGCAAGGGCAGGAGTCACCCTGGCAATGTCAGCCTCTAGAGGGAGGGAAAAGGGAAAAAAACCATTGTGAACTCTTAAATAATAGTTGGAAGATGAAAAAGCTACTGCTGATGGCTGCTGAAACCCAGTCTTTTAAACACAGTGATGATCTTGAGTCCCTAGAATTTTAAACTAATTAAACTAAGACAGGATGGAATTATATAAACAGCCTCAAACCAGGCAAAGGAAAAACAAAACCCTCTGCAAGTTGATCTGATGAAGATTATGGAATGTAAGTGCCATTCAATTTTCTGGAATACCACATTATTTTTTATTCTGATGTTATTAGGAAAATATTTTACAGACTCTCTCAATAGGTTATGTTGGACTTGATTCCAGTGTCTCCTTTTGCAATAATGCTAATGGCAAAAGAAATGCACATCAATGTTATTTTAGCTGCAGTTGAAAAGCCAGGGAATTCAGAGCTACACTGTGCACTATCACCTCGTCAACTGGTAAATTACTAAATCGGAATTTTATGAAGTTACTCAATCAATATTTGTGCAGATGGCTTCCAGGAAAAGCACTTGTGTGTCTGTTTAACTCCAGTGTGTAACAGATGGCTAGAGATGAGGCATTTCTTTTCAGGGAGGCTCATATTGACATTTTAAGATAACTTCCTTTAGATACTTACTGGTTGTGCAAGCCAACCATTAAATCTTGCCTTATGTATTACAGTTAAAATAAAACGCAGTCATTTACAAGGCCTATGAGAAATGTTGTAGCATGTTAGCTACAAAGAAATTAAGTGCAAGCCATACCTTCAAATTTGTATTTAATTTTAGTTTGTAGCATTTAGATGTTAGCAGTCAGTTACTTGTCTATACGTTTTATACTTTCACTGCTGTTCTTTAATGAATTGTGGATCAAAGCAGTCCAGCCCTTGTTACTAGTTGACAGATATGACTTTTTCTTACTCTTCTCTTCTTGCTACTCTAAACACCAGCCAGGCCCTAGGCAGCCTAACAGCTCTATAAATGGACCAGCAACACTGAATTCTGTGGATTGCAAGTTTAATCACTGTCCCAGGTCGCAGTGAGGGATGCTTCATGGTTGAGGCTGCCAGAGAGCCTTGTCCCCCTGGGGTCACCAGCAGTGCCAGCAGCCCCCGTGTCTGCCCTGGTCCTGACTCTGAGCAAACCTCACCTCTCCACTTATGGCTCTGCGGCTGCACCCTCAACTTCAGCCTCTGTGTGAAAGTTGTCCAGGCTTAAACATCTTCTTCACGTGGCAATGCAGAGAAGGCTGACAGACTCTTCACGAGCCTCCAAACCACCTCGATCACTGTGCACAGCTCGGTCACTTATAGTCCCATTGCACAGACAGAAGTGAGGTAGGTATCAGGATCTAAAAGGCGTGTTCTCTGTTTGAGACAAACCATTCCCACCAGCCCCAGGCTCTGTCACCTCTAATGCACAGTAATGTGTATCTTCATGTATCTTTTCCATCCATCCTTTTCAATCTCCCAGCCAAGATTACTTACAGAAGACATTTTGGTTTTAAGTGGCAAAACCTTATTGCCTGCTGTTTCACACTTGTTTCTGAGATGTTGTAACCACAAGGGAAAATAGAGGACAACACATTTCAGAAATCAACGACAGTCGGAGAATATAAATACAATTTTCCAGCATATCCCCAAGCACAGCATGTGTGACTTCTTGACTTTTAGATAAATCCTTCATCTGAATGCATCTTTGTTGGGGTTTGTACATTAGCAATACACTTCACTGAGTGCTACTTTGCAGGAATAACATCACTGGATCTGTATTATACTTTCTAGTATCATCCTGAAAACAATTACATAGTGACTTAAACATTCACTTAAAATCTTAGCTTTGTGGAAATGAGTTTCTTGTCAGAATATGTGTATGATAGGAGTCAGTACAATTCTTCATTGAAGAACAACTATTAACCCCTGAACAGCTGGCATTTTTTATTATCATTACACCCACCATAGGTGAGACACTAATGAGTGATGAACAGCTTGTCTGCAAGATCCATTCTGTCACTTCTGTGTTTTGCTTTCCCTGTGAAGGGAGAGGTGCACCAAAGTGCTTTTGAAATAGTACTGCAGCCTTGCAGGATAGAGGTGAAGAGCAGTTCCACTGAACGTCTCAGGATGGTTTTGCCATCCACAGCTGTGTGCCACAGCCTGGCATTGGGAGGCTCAGTCCTTCAGAGAGCCCCAAGGCTGGACTCACACCCAGGACAGGTTCTGCCCGCCAGAGATGCCTGTGAAAACAAAACAAAAACCAAACAAACAGCAAAAAAAGCCCATTCCAAAGACTTTGTTTTGTTTGCTTTGATGAAAAGATTGAGAAAGAGAAGCTCTCGTGAGTAGCACATAGTTTCACAAGCGTTTCTCATCAGTCACAGTGGAAAATGGTACCAGTGGAATCCTCAGAATAAGTTTGGTGATGTTTCACATGAAGAAAAGTCTTGCAGAATCCTATGGTTATTTCAACATCACCTTACTAAACAAACTGAATCCTCACAGAGGCTCATAAAGCCAGTTTCTTCACCAGAGTGCAGACAGGGTACCTCTGTCCCCTAAGAAAGAGGCTGATAATAAAAAACAGAAAGGAAGATCCCACAGTGATGCCAACTTCCAAACCTGCTCAGCTCTCAGAAGCTCTTTCCTCATTCTTCATTCCTCTTCATCTCCCCTTTCTCCACTCTGTCTCTGTCTGGATAAGGCACAATAAAGACTGAAGTGCTAAAGTTTTATATGCAGTATTCTGCAGTGGAGGAGGATTTCCACCTGGCTGTTTGAAAACATCTTAAAAATTTTCTGCTCTGATAATCTATCAGGATGTGAAACATTTTTCAGTTAAATCTCCTAAGGGTAAGTAACTCTTGGAGTTTACCTTGGCCATGATGACCTATACATACATTTGCAAGGATGCATTTCTCTATGTTAGTTTCTTCTCTTCCCCACAAAAACTGCTGCTGCAGAAATGTTATTGCTCTCTGGTAACCAGAATTCTCCCCATCTCCTGCTGACCCAGGTAGAAAGCAAGACTCATTAAGCAAATGCAGCTGGCTGTAATGAATTTGATGAAGAGGAACATTCCATTATGGATATGGCAATAACAGGACAATGCACACGGTAAGCATGCCACCATTTTCCTTGGCCTTGGGAAGCTGGGTTCTGATTTTTTTTTCATTATTTAATCACAAAATGTTTCTTTTAAATAGCAAACCTGTATCATTAGTCTCTCTCTTCTTTTTAATAGCCTGTTGTAGAAGAATTTACTGTACACAAAAATAAACCAGCCCAAAACATTTAGTGCAACGGGGGCTTGCAAACTACGCAAACTGCAGATTTATTTCCAAATACCCACTGAAAAAGTACCCTTTCTATAGTGTCCCTTACATAGCTCCACATAAATATTTATATATGGCCTATCTTTTAAAAAGCCTTATCCCTCTGCTCCAGAATATTTCAAAACTAGCTGAAATGAATACCTCTAGAGAGGTGACCTGTCCCAGCTGAAGCGTGGCCATACTCCTGTTCCATCACTTAAGACAAAAAATAGCTTTGTCTGCCGGTCCCCAGGAGGACTGGCCCTGCCCCAGAGGGGCTGGGAGCAACAAAGCTTCCCAGATTTCTGCATTCTGCACGCAGAATAATTTGCAACTGGACCCTTTTCTGTGCAAGACACTTATTTTCCCTCTGGGGCTCCTTTGGCAGTATACACGGGAAGCACAAGGAGCCAGTGCTTAGCTGCCTCACTGCTTTCCCTGTTTTGGGGCTTGTAGGTGAGGGGGAGAGCAGCTGCTGTCCGGCTCCATCAGTGGGCCACAGATAGGGAGCTGTGAGCCCCTCTGCTGCTTCCCTGCTGGCAACCTGCCCTGGCCCAGGACAGGGAGAAGCTGCTCTAAGACAGGTTTAATGAGTGTCATTGCCAATTTATGGCCATTGCTTCATGTCCTTTGCTTTTTTTAAACAACACTTTGCAAAGGCAGCTGTGAGGTTATTGTCCCATAGAACATTATTAAAGCCTAGTAGAAGTATTCTTTTAGTACCAGCAAGCTGGATATTTCATAGAACTCCTATTTTTTCATCATACGGCTTGTTATTAAATGTGTTTTAAAAACCACTTGTGGATCCCATTTTACCAGTTGTATAACATCAGTACTTGCCTGTCCAAGCAAAGCAGCCCAATGCATCAGTCTACTGAGGAGACATTTATGTGGGCAGGGTGCCCGCTGGGCTGAAACCTGCATTCATACATCAGTTTCCTTCAAGTCCAGGGAACTCCTCAGCTGTCCTTTTAAAATATTTTTTTTATGGCAATTTATGCTACCAAAGAAGCATTACGGACCCAGTCAGGTCCAAGGGAGGAGAAAAGCAAAAGATGTAAGTGACCACTTCCATCTGGTCATGCCCTTGTCCTGGGGGATTCGGAAGAATAAAGGCTGTCTCTTGAAGCAGTGCTGCTCCAGGCTATGTGCTCTTGTACTGTGGGTGTTATCCCCAGAGCCTGCCATGCAAGCAGCATGACTAAACCTGGCTCCTTTATCTTCAACCACAGACCCCTGCATTTTAGGAGCCGGCTGTCTAAATCCTTTTCCAGCTAAACCACTGTCATTTGAACAATGAAGCTTTATGTGTTCACACCACCAGCATCCCCACCATTGGGCAACCACTGTGGCTGGCTGCCCCTCTCCTCCCAGGGGCTCCATCCAGCGTCTGCCTCACGTGGAGACAGAATTGTGCTGTGTCTTGCAACACATTACATCATCAGGACTGCAATTCTCAAAATCCCTCACGCCAGCAAGAGCATATTTTATTGCCTTGATGAGCAAAGGCAGCCCTTTGCATTTGGAAACTGGCAGGTGGATCCACAAGGGCAAGACCTGGCATCTGCGCATCAAGCCCTCTACAGCTGGGAGCCCATAAACTCCTTCCCCTGATCAATGATTGACAGTGATTCATACCTGTGTGTATATTGTTAATGTGCGTGAGTGGGCTTTACTGAAGCTTCAAGGAAGTATGTGCCAAAGTACACACAACAATTTACTGATGGTGACTTTGTAAACATTTATAATGAGATAAATGAGAAAAAAGCATGTTTTCTTTGATTGATACATAGAAAACTCTTTAAGCTGAGAAATTATCAGGTAGTTTGAATGTATGAGAAATTAACATTGATAAAGAAAAGGCTCATCTCTGCACCAGGAGGACATTTGCATATCGTGAAACACCAACCTTAGACCCTGTTTCTTCTTGTCAGAAGCATTTTTCCAAGGCTAAACAGACTGCTGAATATACTGCTGCACTGCCCTTTCCTAAACGGGCTGCTATTCACCTGCTAGGAATGTTGTGCTGTGCACTTCTCAGAAGAGCAGCCAAAGCATCCACGCTGATCTCTCAGACACATTCACTGTGTTAATCACTACAGATTCCCTATCCTGTTCTGGGAAATCTGGGGATGAGGAGCAGGGGGAAATACTCCAGCTTACTCTATCTTGGCAACAAGTATCATAATGATGAGCTACCATCTGTCAGAGTTCCAGAGTCCAGCTACCCTGCCTTGAAATACAGGTCTTGAGGAAAGCTTGCCTATTCCTCTTTAAGCACCATGTAGTGCTGCCTATTGCTTAGAGCCTCTTGAACATGAGACTTTCCGTCCTGTAGGGAATTCCAATGCGACATCTGGTTTTATCTGCAACAAGAATGAAGCTTCCAAATGTCCACTTCCCACATAGGGGAAAAATTTAAGAGAAACGTGAGAAAAACTCAGAATAACCTATGACACTGCCACAGACTGGTTCACAGAAGCAAATGGCTCTGATATGGCTTTAAGCATAGCTTTAGATACAGAAACAAACTCAAGTCAGGCAGCACAAGACCAAGAGGTGTATCCTCATGAATCTGCAGTCACAGGCAGCTTCACCTCAGCAGCAGTGTAGCTCCAGCACACACAGCCTCCTTGTACAGCCGGAACAGCAGGATCCATGGTCAGCTGCTGGATTTGGCAGCTGACACTATTTACAGCAACACAGCATTTTGAGGCAAGTGCTAAAGGGCACGACGTCTGAGGTTCGTCTGGTACACTCCTGCATTTTTCCCCTTCTTCAGCCACAAAGTAAGTGATGACTTTAATGTTTGTCTTTATAAAGTGAGTAGAAGTTATATTGGCTATACTGTTACTTGACAGTCTTAATGGCACTATGCTCACAATTAATAAGGAATAACTGTCTTGCAATTCAGCCATAGACTGAAATGGGAAATTTCGGTAGCAGTAACCAAAGAAAATGTTGGCAGTGGGGGCTGTCTTTGGGCTATTTTTGCCTAACCAGATGAATGTGAATACATTTTTTAAATGGTTGAAGCATATAAATATTCAAAGCGATGGCAATATATTTTATTAAAACCAGCGCATTGCTTGGTGGGGCAGGAGGAAATAATGGTTCAGGGCTCTGGGAAAGGGTGATGGAACCATTTATGTCTAAGTCATTCTTTCACATCCAGCCAAGGTCAGCAGTAAACAAGAACCATATCGTTACCAGCTGGTGGCCCACAGAATGAGAAATAAATCGATAATGCGAGTCCGGTTTCCATTAACAGAGGCAAATATCACAAAAACAGAACCAGAAGTGGAACTAATTGACATCACTGCTGGCTCTACCTGGGAAGTTAAGGACAGAGCTGTGGTGCCCCAGAGAGGAGCCTGTCGGGCAACACTCGCTGCCCTTCTTGCTGTCATGATGGTGCGGCCCCGCGCCTTCCTCCCCTGGGGCAACGCTACCAGTGTCCTGCACAGGTCCCATGGAGATGCTGTGGGACACCTCCTCCCAGCAGGGCAAGGAGAAGCCCCTCACCCCCCTGCCTTCCTTGGGAACTGTGTGCTCCCGAGACAAATGCCTGTGTCTGACAGATTCTCATTGGCGTCTGCATTAGTAATAGCCTCTTCCTCCACCTTCCTGTAATTGTACATCCACTTGACATAACAAAGTTTCAAGGCATAATAAGTGAGCTTGAACCAAGGCGGCCGCTGATGTTTATTATTATTATTTTTATTGTTTGTTTCTTCTGGATTTTCTGATGCAATTAATTTATCTAGCCAAAATATTTTTAAAACACAGTCAAATGTCATTTTAACTTGAAGCCAAAAAATACAGGCTCTTAATGTATGAATGCTTGAAAAATGATGACTCTATAAAAATACCACAAAGAGAATGCCAATTTTGCACAATTACATTAAATAACAATCCCCTGAGAGAGAGAAAGAAGAAAAGAGAGTAACAACCAGCCAAAAATAAAGAGACTGCATGGGTCAGTGGTGGCTTGATTACAATATACACATTACAATACGCATGTGTGTATATATAAGCACATACATGCTTGCACACAATCACATATAAATCAGCATGCTTTAAAACTTAGCTCCAAATTTCTACTTTACAAAATGGTCTTTTCATAGGTATTAAGAGAGCATGAGATCCAAAACTACAAAAGGAAGTGTGCTGGTTTGTTTTTACATTTCTCATATGACAGGCCAAATATTGCCTTTCTTGACATTAATATCTGGAAATTTGTTACACAAGTAAGGTAGGGGCAAAAAATTAATAAAAGGGACTCATTAAAGGTATTTCCAGAAAAAAACTTACTACATTTGGCCAGGACACTGATTTAATCAACATTTTTTCTTATTGAAAGCAAATGTCCAAGTATAGTGAAGTTGAACGGGCTAACTGGGGAGTTTCAAGAAGCAGAAAATGGATCTGTATAAAACTGCATGTACCAAATCTTAAATGGAAGATAGTTCTGTCTGCATATTCTGGGACAAGTAGCAATAAGGACAAAAGGCAGAAGAAAGCTTAGATGTCTCTGAAGTGATGCTCTCTGAGGAGTGAAGTAAAAACTGTCTTTTTCTGATTCAGGTCTGTGCAGGTGGTGGCTGGAGGCCCGCTGTGCTGTGAGGATGAAACTGCTGTGAGATGATTTTCTCGCTTCCCGACATTATTTGGATAGAAGGTTTCCCTCCAAGAGCTGGAGATGCATGCTGAGCAGCAGTAGCCAAGGCAAACATTCCACTTGGGAAGGCAAACAGCTGCCCGATGTGCCCCGCAGTTCCCTGCACCTCCACACCCAATCACCCACCCTGCCCAGTCAAGGGCACACGCTTCGTCTTGCTGGACGTGGTGACCAAATCCCAGCCATGACAGATGGATTTGGGGGCACAGGGAGACGCAACCAAGACGGTAAGGGCAGTTTTCCCGCCATCAGCCTCAGATGTCAACACAGATCTGATCCTCTGAGAGCAAGTGCTTGGTAGGGAAGCAAGCCCTGGTGGCTCCAGCTCCCTGACATGCCACCTGCAGCATGCATGCACACTCATTTATGCACCTAAATCAGGCCTTATACCTCTGGGTAGATGGGGCTGGCACACGAGCTGGGTGCAAATGCTGCTGTGATCTGTATCTGTAGGGAGAACCTGTCCTGGCTTTCTCCACCAGGGCTGGGAGGAGGGCCCCATCTACACCATCCTCTCTTTGCACATCAGAGAAGGAAAGAACAGCAACATGTAAGGTAAGACTAGCACTTTTGTCTCATTGCATTTCTTTTCCTGATATTTAGCAGGGAAACTCTTCATGCCTTTTGACAACTGGCATAACAGGTTGAAGCAGATGAAAACACTGAACAGAAGCTGTGTGAAACGCCACATCTACAAGCAACCCTGTACAAGGCAGCTGTGCAAAGCCACTTATTTTTCTTACCCCCCTGTAAGTGCAATCTGCATCTTGAGTCAACCTTGCCATAGACAAAGATTTTGCTTTATGCACAGGAGTCTTAAAAATAGCCTTCACCTCCTGAACCCCTTTCTACAACTGCTCTTCTACTTAGCCACAAGCTGAAGCTAATTTTCACACAACATCTGCTGTAATCAAAACCATCTGTGTGGCTATAAGTTAAGGACAGAGAATTTATGGCCCATGTTCTTCTCATCTGACACTGGGAAGTTTTTGTGTGCATTGTCTGTATGTCTGCATTAGCTACATGACTTCAGGTCCAGACATCCACACTGTTTCTTTTTCAAAAACACTTTATTTTTTTTTATTTTTTTTTAAGTCAGCAATGAATGCTCATTACCATGATGCTGAGGAAGTAATGCCAAGAGAACTCTTGCAGAGATGCATGCTACTGTGCACAATTAATTGTTAGGCACTGAAGAGTCCTGTCATGTTTTTTGATCATCCAATCTTCTTTAAAAATGTTCCCTGGCTTGGACCAGCTTTCTCTCACTATAGGTAATTAGGAAAGAAAAATAAACAAAAGCAGGGTTCCTCTGGCTGCAGAGGAGTGCTGTGCTCAACATATCCCCCTCCACTGTACAGCACCAGAGGGAGTTGCTAACAGCACTGACAGTTTAGGGAAGTGATTTATGAAGCTTTTCTTTCGTGAGAAGTTGGCATCTAGACAAACTATAACCCCACTGCTGCCTGTGTACACCTCTGGCAAATATAAAATCTAAAAATATTCTATAAACAGACCTTTATGCCCAGTGATGACTTTTTAAAAGCATGATTAGAAACCAAAGCATCTTGACCTACATTATTTTAAAATTTGTATCAAGGATTACGATACAGTGACTCAAGAACAAGATGCACAACATACCACCTGGTACAAGAGAAGATAAGTGACCATTTGTTCTCTTAGATATGAACCTGAAAATCTCCCCTGCTGAACATGTATTCCTGAGCTAATCCATTGCATTATGCCAAACATTTTTATTAAAGCATGTCACCAACAAACAGTTTCTTTGCTGGTCTGGACACAACAGTGAAAAATCTCTGTCCATGTAATTTCATGTGTCCAGTTCATGTTGCCTTTCCAACAGCAGCAGTATGCACAAACTTTGCAGATTAGTACAATGACAAGCAGAAGCTTACATATCTCTCACACAATTTCTAATGTCCTCAACCAATTGCTCATAGCTACCATGCATGAATGGTGTCAGGTTAATGGGTATTATTAGGTATTAGTGCTTGCTTAGACACCACCCCAAGAAGGACCCCATGCCCTTGGGTGGCAGACAATTATGTTGTATTTGTGACATTTTGAAGGGTCAGAAAACTACTTTTAAGTAATAACTTGCTGGGAAGCTACAAATTTAAAAACCTCTGATGCTGTATGTGGATGAAAAACAGTAACAGGGATTTAAGGCAGCTTAAGAATGGGCTAATGTGTATAATCTACATATAAGTCAATCAAAGCTTTCCAGATCCTGCCATAAGTGAACAATATACTTCATGCAGGGCAAGAGATGTCATCTCTGCAACCTCCACATGGGTGTTTCTCTGCTTAACTGAGCTCTTTTCACCAGGTTAAATGAACTGCACTATTACAATCAGCACTGGATCCACACACAAGTTAAATTCCCCATGGTGGCTGGATCCTGCTTATGCAGAGACGATGGAGAACAAGAGTAAGCATGTGAGTCCACTTAGTGGCTGGGCTGAAATAACACCAGCTGAGGAGTGCATCTATTGACCACCCTGAGTGTCTCAGGGCCACGGTACCAGGCACAGTAAGTCCTTCTGCTTGCATGCCCCAGCCTGGTCAGGGGGCAGTGCCAGCAGTGGTGCTGCCCAGGCTGGGCTGCATGGCCAAGGCTGGACTCTCGATAGCCCAGGCACTGGACGTGAGCTCTGTGGCACAGCTGGTTTGGGTTATCATCCTTTCTGTGTCCGTTTGCCAGTGCAACCCAGAAAGGAACTGCTGAGTTTGTTACAAGGAGAAAACCACAGGAATAGCATGACAAAACCTCTCACAAATGAAGTTGCAGTGAATCCCAGAGGGGCGTTTCACATAATTTCTTAGTCCCTAGTTATTACTGGATGCTCCAGCTAACAAGGGACTGGACAAAATTGGATGAGAATAAGGCAAACCTGGCGATCTCCAGGACTGGTGATTAACTGCTTCTCCAAAAAGGTACTGAAGAGTATCTACAAAAGAGCAATGTTTACTGACTTAAAAATAACACAACATAATGATCTTAAGGATGCACTAATATCCAAGCCCTCCAACCTTTATAGAAAAATAATAACTCAGTCTTTAAATTATGGAAATAATAGTTCCTCATAGCAAAAAAATAGGATGATTAAGAAAGACCTTTTCTGCAGACTTATTTCAGGAGGGCATAGTAAACTTTTTCCTACCTCATCACAACATATAACTCTCACCAAAGTTAGATATAGAAGCGTGTTTTGCTGGAGAGCTACAGGAAAAGACACATAAGGAATTGAGGTGGGTGTTTTGAATGACATCCATAGTGGGGTACTGTGTTTTCAGGGGGATGTTTTTTGTCAGCTTTGCACCTGCCCTACCTGGGAAACTGTGCAGAACAGCTTGATTAACACCAGTGAGTTTAATCAGGGCTCAAGAGCTCACCTCCCTGCCAAAAAACTGGGGTTTTACAGCCCACCTATGCCACCACATCAGCTAAATAAACCCTTCTTGCTCTTTCTGCAGTGGTGACAATATTTATTTGATCTGTTTGGCACCATAGATTAAATACAAAGCTGCACACTAAAGGGGATAATTTTTTTCCAATTACATTTTAGGTGAGATTGAGCAAGAGTACGAAAGAAGAGAAAGAGCAAAGTCAAATAACCAAGGTGTTACATTAGAAAAAAAAGGCCTTTTCCTTGGCATAAAGTAATTGGAAGTAGAGCCAGGAAATTATGATTCTATTACCTACTCTGTCATCCAATTCCCTGTGTGGTCTTGGGCAAGTCATTTAACCTGCCTGTCTAATTCCTTCAACCTGTAAAATGGGGACAACCAACCACAGAGGAGTCTGATGAGTACTAGCAGATGTTTTCACAGCACATTGAAAAAATGTGAGAATCTATGGATGTGCTATTATTACTCCCCAAGAGTACACCTGAATGAAATTAATCTGAAATGAAAAAAAAAAAAAAAGTATATAACATGCAAACAACACTCCTCTTTTTGCCATGGGCAATTTTATTTATTTTGAGTCACAAAAAGTGTTCTTACTAAGAATTCTTGCTCTAAAGCTGGCTGGGAAATACTTTGTTGCAACATTTTATCATCAGAAATTTCCACTGTTTTGACTGGAACCCTAAGATTTGTGGTATTATGACATGAAGGATTAAGTTGCTGAAGAAAATGCTACCAAATTTGAAATTTGCTCAAAATTTGCTCATTCAAGATGAAATTAAATCCATCCCCTTCAAAGCAAGTATGACCGGAGGCTGAGTTCTGTCTCTTTCCATCTCTCTTCCTTCTACCTGTTTTGACAATAGAAGCCACTCCCCAGAGGCCTCGAGTAAGAGAAACACAAGAAGGCTGTGCACATGGAAAAATGGATGTTGCAAGAAATTAAAATGGGAAGTCAGCAGAAAGATGTGATGAGACCCTCTTCAGCTTTGCTACTTGAGTATTCATCAGCTTTCACTGCAACAAGATGAACCACAGAGCAGTAAGCTTAAATAAAGCAGTTTGATAACTTGATGACTAAACGTAGTGTCCTTTGCTCTTATTAAGTTCCTTACTAAGGGTCTGATTTGCAAAGATGCTGATCATTTGCTGGTCTTCACAGAAATCCATGGAAGCTGAGAGGCAGCAAGCAGGGTCAAAAAGCAAGCCCCTTGCTTAAGTGCCTCAGTCCAATGTGCATATCCAACTCGTGTCTCTGAAATTTCTGCTTTAAATTTGCTTTCAAATGTCTGCTATGCTAACTCTAGCTTTGGTACAAATCAGAGGATTTAGGGATTTCTTACTGGCTTGAGATAGACTGCAAAGTCCATTTCCAGCAGATGAAGAAGGGGTTAAGATTTCTTGCACTGTGGAAGTCAGGGTGTTACACTACAAATTCAAGCTAACAGAGCCAATTCCATGCAAATTTCAAACATTTGCCATCCCCTGGAACAAGTGTTGCTTTAGACAAGTTGCATGAGATGATAGGAGAAAGCTGGGACTTCACTGCCATTCTCAAACAAAAAGCACATTCATTAGGAAAACCACCTCCTCCAAAGCACTTAAAAACGTCTCCTACAGAGAGCAAGGGCTTCAAATCGTATCATATGTTACTCATTTACGTATCACATTAACTAGTGAAGACAGCAGAAATCTAAAGTTACTTCCTCACCAGCTCAGGGTCTCCCTGTAGCTTATTAGTCGCCCCTTCCTTCGAAGGACTTGCACTGTGCTGCATGGTTGCAGTTAAGAAGCCACCAGATGGTGTAGAGTCAGCACTCCAGCTTTTTACACCCAATGCCCACTCTTTTCTTTCTTTCTTTCTTTTTCTTTCTTTCTTTCTTTCTTTCTTTCTTTCTTTTCTTTTCTTTTCTTTTCTTTTCTTTTCTTTTCTTTTCTTTTCTTTTCTTTTCTTTTCTTTTCTTTTCTTTTCTTTTCTTTTCTTTTCTTTTCTTTTCTTTTCTTTTCTTTTCTTTTCTTTTCTTTTCTTTTCTTTTCTTTTCTTTTCTTTTCTTTTCTTTTCTTTTCTTTTCTTTTCTTTTCTTTTCTTTTCTTTTCTTTTCTTTTCTTTTCTTTTCTTTTCTTTTCTTTTCTTTTCTTTTCTTTTCTTTTCTTTTCTTTTCTTTTCTTTTCTTTTCTTTTCTTTTCTTTTCTTTTCTTTTCTTTTCTTTTCTTTTCTTTTCTTTTCTTTTCTTTTCTTTTCTTTTCTTTTCTTTTCTTTTCTTTTCTTTTCTTTTCTTTTCTTTTCTTTTCTTTTCTTTTCTTTTCTTTTCTTTTCTTTTCTTTTCTTTTCTTTTCTTTTCTTTTCTTTTCTTTTCTTTTCTTTTCTTTTCTTTTCTTTTCTTTTCTTTTCTTTTCTTTTCTTTTCTTTTCTTTTCTTTTCTTTTCTTTTCTTTTCTTTTCTTTTCTTTTCTTTTCTTTTCTTTTCTTTTCTTTTCTTTTCTTTTCTTTTCTTTTCTTTTCTTTTCTTTTCTTTTCTTTTCTTTTCTTTTCTTTTCTTTTCTTTTCTTTTCTTTTCTTTTCTTTTCTTTTCTTTTCTTTTCTTTTCTTTTCTTTTCTTTTCTTTTCTTTTCTTTTCTTTTCTTTTCTTTTCTTTTCTTTTCTTTTCTTTTCTTTTCTTTTCTTTTCTTTTCTTTTCTTTTCTTTTCTTTTCTTTTCTTTTCTTTTCTTTTCTTTTCTTTTCTTTTCTTTTCTTTTCTTTTCTTTTCTTTTCTTTTCTTTTCTTTTCTTTTCTTTTCTTTTCTTTTCTTTTCTTTTCTTTTCTTTTCTTTTCTTTTCTTTTCTTTTCTTTTCTTTTCTTTTCTTTTCTTTTCTTTTCTTTTCTTTTCTTTTCTTTTCTTTTCTTTTCTTTTCTTTTCTTTTCTTTTCTTTTCTTTTCTTTTCTTTTCTTTTCTTTTCTTTTCTTTTCTTTTCTTTTCTTTTCTTTTCTTTTCTTTTCTTTTCTTTTCTTTTCTTTTCTTTTCTTTTCTTTTCTTTTCTTTTCTTTTCTTTTCTTTTCTTTTCTTTTCTTTTCTTTTCTTTTCTTTTCTTTTCTTTTCTTTTCTTTTCTTTTCTTTTCTTTTCTTTTCTTTTCTTTTCTTTTCTTTTCTTTTCTTTTCTTTTCTTTTCTTTTCTTTTCTTTTCTTTTCTTTTCTTTTCTTTTCTTTTCTTTTCTTTTCTTTTCTTTTCTTTTCTTTTCTTTTCTTTTCTTTTCTTTTCTTTTCTTTTCTTTTCTTTTCTTTTCTTTTCTTTTCTTTTCTTTTCTTTTCTTTTCTTTTCTTTTCTTTTCTTTTCTTTTCTTTTCTTTTCTTTTCTTTTCTTTTCTTTTCTTTTCTTTTCTTTTCTTTTCTTTTCTTTTCTTTTCTTTTCTTTTCTTTTCTTTTCTTTTCTTTTCTTTTCTTTTCTTTTCTTTTCTTTTCTTTTCTTTTCTTTTCTTTTCTTTTCTTTTCTTTTCTTTTCTTTTCTTTTCTTTTCTTTTCTTTTCTTTTCTTTTCTTTTCTTTTCTTTTCTTTTCTTTTCTTTTCTTTTCTTTTCTTTTCTTTTCTTTTCTTTTCTTTTCTTTTCTTTCTTTTTCTTTCTCTCCCAAAGCAACAGGTTATTTTTATGAAAATCCAGATAAATAGGCAAGAAAGGAGCCTCAGTTCATGAGAGGCACTCATGTGGTGGCCGTGCACATCAATTGGTGAGAACAGTGCCACCAAGTACTAATTCTGTGACTCACAGAATCATAGGATGGTTTGGGTTTGAAGAGACCTTAAAGATCATCTCTCTCCAGCCCCCCTGCATGGGTTGGGACACCTCCCACTAGACCAGGTTGCTCAATTATATGATCTTGCTAACTCTCTCAGGGCTGTACAACCTGGACTATGCAAGTGTTGCAACTGACCAGTACATTCACTGCCAATTAATAACAGAGGAGCAGCTCAAAGTGGCCACAGAAACCAGGTAGGAAACTTCTAAGGAGGGCAGTCTTTCAAGGGAGGCCACTGATTTTTTTTCCTTAAAGGTCTCTGCAAAGAATTTAATTCTTCTCCCAGTGTGACAAAGTTGTCATGAACAGTTTAAAACTTTCATGTGGGACAGTGGTGGTTTCATTTAAACCACTCAGTAGCCCCCTTCTTAAGGCATCTGCTTGTGTAACCAACTGTCTGCTAGTGCTCCCAAATCTCCAGAATGCTGTTGTGCCAGTACACTGAATGGCTTCCCAGCTCCAGAAACTGTGCATTCATAATGCCTGAAAGACAAGTTGTTTCTGTAGCACAGTAAACTAGATTTGAGATAATTGTATTCTAGTAGTGGTTTTAGGATATATGTCAACAGCTTTTGCTTAGTGCAGTTTAGTTTGGCCATCGTATAGATGACAGATACAGCAGGAAGTAACTTGGGGTGAGCAGTAGACCCCCATTTGGAAGCATTAAGATAGGTGATTAGTCCTGTTAGAGACAATGGGTTTCCTTAAGCGGGGAATTTTTACAGGATCCTGTGCTATGGCACCATGGAGGGTGAGCTGGTGACTTCACCTGGAGCTCCACATCACAAAACCAGCAATGGTGCAGCCAGCTGCACCAGCAAGGAGTAGCACACAGATGAAGAATAAAATACCCTGGCAAAGGTTTCAGCAAAGTTTACACAAGCTGTGCCTAAATTAACCTTGATTTAGGGCCATCAGTATCAGCCTCTCACTTTATCAAGAAACTTACTTTAATAAAAGGTTCTTCTTATAATACTTGAATATCAAAACTTTGGGGATTTTAGTAATAATCTGCGTTCTGTGTTGGGATTTTAAATTAAAACTTTTTGCCTTGTAGTTTTTCCACTTAACAAGTGGATTATTGCCACTTAAAACAATGCAAGAGCAGTATTGTCCCTTGTGTTAGAAAAGGATTTGAAAAAATACAAAAGCAATAGAAATATGCCAACTCTTGTTTCCACATGTGCATATCAATCGTTTTCTGGTGTAGGTACATGAGAGGAAGGCTGGGAAGAAAGCGCCGGCATGATTGATTGCATTTTCCTGTTCATGGTCATCTATGTGACATACATACAACAGTACATATGGTTACCATAGCCCTCCTGACTCAGTGTGGGTATTTCACACATACCCACCTCAAAATCAAAGCTACAACTCCTTGCACTTGTTTATTTTGCTGGGGTAATATATAGGGAAAGGTGATCCAAAGAAAACAAAATCAATAATACCAGAGAATTCTATTTTAACTCAAAACTCAGTTAAAACCAGACAAAGTTTTCTGAGGCACAGAGAATACGAGGGAGTACTGTGGTTACCCAACCCTTTTCCCATGGATACTGCCATCTCCATCATCAATCCTTTAACTTCTTACCTATTTTTGGAAACTGTTCTCACACTAAATTTCCCAAAGTTTTTTCAATTGGGATAGAATGAAAGAGAACTGAATTAGGTCCAACATCTTGTCTTTTATGCTGGTAATATATTTGAAGAAGGGGCTATTTAAGCTTTTTGTCTTGCACAAAATGAAGCACATTGCCCCTGCTGCACAACCTGCCCATGAATAACCAGAGTCGTTCAAAGTTACTTTGTCCCCTCCCTCCAGCATCTTTCTCAGGTTTATATATCTTTTCTTAAGACTGCAGCAAATATAGAGATCACTTTGAGAGATGCCTTTTTGATAATATTTCTTGCTTCAATGCAAGTTAAAAAAAACAAACCAGAAAAGGAGAAAGATTAATCTGGGAATTTTACAGCTTAGGTTTTGGCTTTAAATATAGAGGTCTTGTAATTTTCTGAAGTGTAACCAAACAAGATTTCTCCTCTTTCAAGGCTTTTAGGTTTCTTGAAACACAGAGGCCTTGTTTTGATACAAGAGCACTCAGACACATGAATGGTTGTTGCATTATACATTTCCACTGTTGATCTGTGATTGCATCAGCTCATAGACATGTCATTTGGAAAGAGAGCCTCAGTTTCCTAGTGGATATCATTTTGACTCTCCGTGACATGGCAATCCAGCAGTGTTAGACCACACAGGATATTGGAATCTGGTCACTTTCTTCAAAATACACCCATCTCTGTTTCCAATTTTGTAGTTAATTTATCAGAGACCAGATTTTATACTTGGAGTCTCTGGGTGCAAAGATGTCTGTTTTTCCCAAACACACATGAAAATATTTTTTTTTCATTTGTCCTTTTACATTTTATCCAATTTTAATTTAAATTAATTTAAAATTAATATAATAATAATATTATTGATTTTTATGTATTACTTTTTTAAAAGCTCACTCACGGCCTGTTATCAAGAAGTATGTTAGATTCAAAGCATAGCTCCTCTTTCACATGCATTACGAAGAATAGTAACTATTTAAAGAATAAAACTGATACTTGAACAAAATTCCGTTATACAATACTCCCCTGTTGGGGAAAAAATAAATAAGCCACAACCGTGGCCTATCCACTTACTTTTTCCATTTCTAGTCTCTTTCTGTCTAAGGAATGTTGTCAACATTTTGCAGGGAGAACAAAGTGCCAGAGAAAGGAGTAAGAGGAATTTGATGGCTATCTTTCAGCCATGTGTTTTCTTGTTCAGTTATCCACAGCCATTTGATTTAGTTTTGTCTGGGAGTGCAGGACCTGCCACCCTGTACAAATATTACCTTTTTTGGTGCAATTCCCATTTCCAATGATGATAATGGAGATTTATCCCATTGCTTCTTCAACATGCTCAGGCCAGAACCTGACAAGACTGGTTTTGCTGTGGCTTTTAGTTCATAGATACCTTCACAGCAGATGTCTCCCCCCTGAAGTGCAGCAGCAGCATTAGCTCTCCCAAACTTTGCAGGCTCTTGTCTCATCTATTCTAAAAAAGGGATGACAAATTATTTTCACAGCATGGCTTCCATAACCCTTTCCTGATCTCTTCCCCTTACAAATATAGTGGCCATGTTTGTGGCTTGGTAAAGCTGCAAACTGGAAGACAGTTTCAGAGGCTGAGGAGAGCACAAGGCTTTTTCCTCAAAGCCAGGGCAACACACCGGGTGGCTGATCACAACCAAGCAGGTTTGATTGGCAAGCTCCTAGTAAGCTGTCCACCAGCTCTCCACAGACCATGAGCTGCTTGCAAACATTAAAATTGGATGCATTATCAGTGGGTAAAAGAAAGTGCACATATTTCTTGTACTTCTTTTACTTCAAAATGCATTTCTGCACTTGGTACACATTCTACTAAGTTATACAGCTGTAAAGAGTCTTCTTCCTCAGTGTGATCCCCAGAGGAATTAGAAACCATCATTATGATGGTTATGAGCTTCACCCACCTCCTCAGTAAGGACACAGCAGCTTGCCAGCCATGTGGCACAGGGGCTCCTCTGTTCCCTCCCCTACACCACACACGGTCTGATAGGAACAAGGTCCTCACATCTCCTGCCCCTGAACTGTCATACACTAACCAAGGAAAAGACACATAATTAAATTAAGGCACTTTGTTTTAGTATCAGTACAATTTAGAAAGATACCAGTGTGACAGTTTCTAGGCACAGATATAGCCCTCATATTTTTCCTGGATGTAGCACATTGTTTTCTCAGCCAGAAAGTTGTGCTGGGGAGGCTCTTGGGCACAGAGCAATGCTCCAGGCCATCTTCCTTGGTAATGAGAAGGGGTGGTATCTGCACTTAAATTGTGTTTCTATCTAATTCAATTCAGCAACAGTGCCTTCTTTAACCAAAGCCAGTCACATGGAAGCATTTCTAGCCTGGAAAGCTGATATGTGATACAAAAGTTCACACCAGCTGTCATGCCTTTTATAGATGATAAAATGTTCCATCAGCCATAAGCCAGTTCGTGACATTTTGACAGCCTAATTCCTGCATCCAGAATCTCTGGGTGCAATAAGGGACATTTTAGGTGCA
This sequence comes from Chaetura pelagica, assembly GCF_000747805.2. Taxonomy (NCBI): domain Eukaryota; kingdom Metazoa; phylum Chordata; class Aves; order Apodiformes; family Apodidae; genus Chaetura; species Chaetura pelagica. Next base: position 2,613,854 of record NW_009952973.1, on the reverse strand, counting down.
GAGCCAGTCCTTCTCAGGTGTGGATGACTTGATGAGTGTGATTACGTACTCATGTGAAGTGACATCTAAGTTGAGGGCAAGAGCTCTGTTGCCACTGTCAGATGACAGTGACATTTGCATGGCATTGCTATGGGTGCAGAGTTCTCTAGCAAAGCTCTCCATACCACCTGCCTTGATAGCATAGGCATCTCTTCCCTTCCTACTCTTTTCCCAGTAACACTGAACACTGTCTTATTCTGTCCCCTGTGCTCCACAGTGGCGTATTTTTTTACTCCTGGATAAGACATGGAAATGAAGAACAAAAATCAAGCAAGAGCATCCTGACCAGTTTCAGCTGCAAGAGTGGAAGGTCCATCAGGGGGGCAGCAAGTGGAGGAAGAAGGTAGATGGTAGACTGAGGCTGCTGAGTTTCAAGCATAAAACAGGTACAGGAGAGGAGGCACAGGCAAAAACTGTGTGCAAAGCACTGATGGCCAAACTGGTTATCTTGAAGTTTCCTCTCCAGATCCTTGGTTTAATTTCCTCTGAGGAAACAGCTCAGGATCTACACACAGCATTTCCTACACTCTGCAGGACAGCTATCATGCAGTTAGATTCAGAATGACCAAGCTTGAGTCAAAAAATGGCAAAAAAAACTAGAAAAGGGTGTTCTAGCTTCCTAGTTACCAATGAGATGATCCTGGAGACTGCAAAGCACCCTCTCCAGTGGCGCACATGCACAGGCTGCTACAGTGGTCATGTGAAAACAGCATCTCTGAGCCCAGCAAAGCACAGTGTAAAGCAGGAGCAGCACTGTACTGGGATCAGGGGGCAGTCCACATTGCTTTAAAGCCTGTAAGGAATTTCTTCTTCAGGACAACATGTACTGTGGGTGAAGCCAACATGGGGCAGGTGTCTATGGAGGCTAACCCTCTCCAGGAGAAGACAGAGCTTTCTCACAGGCACATGGGAAATGAGGTTCCCTCTCATCCTCAGAAAGAGAACACCCATGTTGCTGAAAGACAGATGGTTGGGAATCATCTGGTGCCTGCAGGCAACTGCTGGCTGAAGTGCTGAGTCTGAGCCTGGACTGGCAGCAGAATGACGACAGAATTATTGACGATGTCATTTATAAATTACTATATTTGATATTTAACAGAACTGGACATGCTGTAAGTGAATTTAATATTTGTTCATGGACCTATAAAGTGCAATAATTTTCAATTAGAAATTTTAGCAATAACCCACAGGGGTTCAAGAACAAACGGGATTTGGCTTCAGTTTTTAATTCACGGACAAATTGCCATGTCCTTGTTCACAGTGAACAGTGACTAACTTGACAAAGATAATGTGCTTTTATTAGCAAAAAGGGACTTTTGAGTGGAGGCCTTGCAATCAGCCTGGCCTTGATATTTACTGAAAAAAGAATTATTTAATGTAGTCCTTGAAATACTGGCAGCTAGGAAATTATGCATGATTTCTTTTGCTACAGAGGATGAGCTGCCCAAGTCATGATTTGAGCTGGTCAGGGTTAATGTTATTGGTTACACTTGGTCTGAGCCTCTGGCAGATGTCCCATCTGTTTCCTTAACTAGTTTTTAGCTGGGAAAATGAGCAGTGAAGTGAATTTTGTCAAAGACCACAAAAGAACTATAGAGCATTGTGTACCAAACAGAAAATATTTGCTTCAGTATTACAATATATGCTTTGGCTTACAAGAGCAAAAGAGAGTATTTGAGTAGTGACCAAAGCTGATGGTCTTGATGGGAAATACGGTTTTGCCTGTGAACTGGCTTGGTACTTCATAGGCCAAAGAAGGCCAAGGAGCTTGGGAGTAAGCTTCACATTTTCCAGGCTGGCTGGTCTGGACTCATATTCAACACACTCAGAGTTGAGGAAAAGGAGGTCAGATATTTGGACCTCTGCAGTCCTATTTATTTGCTTTCTCTGGAAAAGCTTTCAAAGAATATAACCATTTTATGACTTGCTGTAAGAAAATAATACAAATGAGATTTGTTTTCATGTGAAATCAGGTTGCATTAGGAAAGGAAAGGTAGATTAAGTTCTTTATGCCTCTTGTGCTTTACATATAGACACAGGATGGGCCTCTGACTCTTGGGACTATTTTCTCCTTCTGATATATCCTCTCTAGTGCATGTGTTGATCCAGGGTTAGTGGAGCGTTTTTGTCCATCTGAGTGTATTGAAACCTCTGGCATTAAGAACCGTATCTGAGAGCCTTATTAAAATGTTATATTGCATGCTTACCTAATATCTTGATGGTAAACGGCTCCCATTTGTGGAACCTGGAATTCATAAAAAAAATCAATACATAGTCATTCATATTCTTAGTTATTGAGAAAGAGATGTGTGAGGCACATTCTGAGTTTTTCAGGGTTTTTGTCTTGTATTCAGTTTGCTGGGACCATGATGGAACACATTACTTACATACTCCATCCATCACATCATCATCAAAGTATTCATTTGATCTTCTCTAATTTGGATCAAACTTTTAATAAGAAATTGGTACCTATGTGAAGATCAATTCCTAAGCTCTGCATTTGACTTTTTTGTGTGTTTCCAAAGAACTGAAGATGTGATTCATCTTCTTCTGCTTCTTGCAGAAAATTTGATGCATGGTATTTTAGAACATTTCTTTTGTATTTACATTTTGGCAATAGTACATCATACTGTTACATTGTTCACAGCCTTTCTATTGTCACTGCCAACTTCTTTTGGGGAGAATCAAAGAAAAGCTGAGACAAGATATACCAAGCCACAGTCATTTGGCTGCCTTCCTTCTTATTGGTTTCCCATTCTCAGTCTTGTCATTTAGTGCTTCTAAATAAACCATTTTTCTTGCTGGTTCCGTAAATAATTTTACAAACAGAGCTGTCTGAGGACATGCATCACATTCTTCTTCCTGTCACACAAGTTATAACACTCCACATAGCCATGACATGGTTGACTAATATTTGGAAGATTGTATTTTTTTGATGGCATATTCTAAAAAGAAAAATTAGGTAACTTTGACTGAGCTTTCTTAAAACAAAAGGATACTCATAATGTAGCCATTTTGGGATTCCATGGACTTTGATTGTTGAAGCCTCCTGCCTCTAGAAACTCACAAGAAATGGATGGAGTTGTCCTCACACATCAATTTTCTCCAAGTGGTCTTAACTATAATTATGTCTGTACGTATTTACATAAAAACAATCAGATTTGAGGGAAAGAAATGCGTATTCACCCATATGTCCCACCCACAGTCTTGCAGCAGTCTTTCTGTTGTCAGGGCTTCCATGCATTCAGTAAAGTCTTCAGTGAACTGTTTGTGCCAACCTGATCTATTTCACAATAGAAACAGAGTTATTCATAAACCTTAAAGAGAGTCTCTGCTATGGCCTGGCTTACGTTCTTTCTCTGTAACATCCAGCACAGCAGAGCTGGTTTTCCGAAGGAACAGTTCTGTTCTGCCTGTACTCCCTATAATGAACCACCAAAGCCCAGTCAAACTTACTCTAAAGATATAAGGTCTATTATCTTAGAGGAATAGAAAAATCCCTACAGTGAGGGGTATCTCTTAAAAAATTTAGGGTGAAGCCACATGAGATGTGGTGAGCTTATGCTATCATGGATCTGCTGGTTTGTGATTCCCAAAGAGGCGGGAGGGCACCATCAGGCATCACCAGTGCTTCTTGATGGCAGCTCAACAGTGGATGCAAGGTGGCTTCAGGTGGTAAATAAATAAAACTAAATTGGACACAATTCTGAATGTAGGCAAAGCTCCCTTTTGAATCAAGCAGTTCATGCAGTCTACCTAAGTAGTCCCCTAAGGACCTCATTAGGCATTATTCTATTTTTGAAGTTATTCCAATACTATCTTTTTGTTTCAGTTATTCTCCCCTAAAGAATGGATCATACTGTTCTTTTAGTGCACTTTTTTTCCCCCCTTTTGCTTCTATTTCATTATATTCCTTTATTTAACTACAGTTAAATTTAATTAGTTCTAATCAGACTTCATGAAGGCAGTTGCTTGTCTTTTTTTTTAAATCTTCATCTTATACTATTGGCCCATCATTATTTTATCTACTTTTTAGGAGTCATTTCTCCTACATGTGGGGCAGTACTATGACACTTCTCCATGCAGCAAAACAGATTCTACCCTCGCTAAAGCCCGCAAACTCCATGGAGATTTCAGTATCCTTCAGATGGGAAAATGGTCCCCAATGGGAAGGTGAGCTTGTGCTGCCTGATGAGGCATCTGAGCATGGCCCCCCATGACACACCATGAGACACTCTCTTCTATAGTGAAACCCTGAGGATTTTAATCACTCTGAAGGTTCATCTGGCACTTCAGCAAAACACTTTGCATGGGCCTAATCCTGTCTACACTTGGCAGAGCACTTCAGCACATGCTTAGCCTGAAGTATGTGCTCGGGGCCATTAAAGCTAATGATGCTTAGGCAGATTTCAAAGTTAACTGTGTGTTAAGGGCCTCTCTGCAGCGATGGTTTCCAAAGGTTTGCCTGGAAGAAACTCCATAAAATACAGCTGGTTTGAACTGCATAGTGTTTTCACTGTGGCAAATTTGTTTGCTGTGAAAACATGAATGGGGAAGTGTAAACCTCTGTACTAAATACTGCTAGAAGAATGATTTATACACAGTATTAAAAAATATTGTCGTAATAGAGCAGATTAGTATAAGCTCTCTAGGGAGACACTGCACTTTCCTTGGGTTTTGCGCAGTGCTTGGCATAATACAGATGACAGATTTAACAAATAGATATTAATAATAATAAAATGTTTCTACTGACAGAGTAGACGCCAGTTCTTTGTGTCAACCACATGTGTCAGAGGAGTATCAGACAGATAACTATAAATCTACTCAAATTAACTCTTTGTGAGTTAGCAATTTTTTTAAGGCGGGATCAGCTCTACTTTCTATTTTTTCCACCCTTTACTCTGTCTCCCTTCAGTTTAAATCCTCGGTTATCAGCCCAGATGAGCTGTCTGCCTTAGTCAAATCAACCAGCACAACTACAAGACCATCAGCTCCTCCTGGTTCTCTATAGGAATCATGTAAAACAAACCCAAGTGTCAGCAGTGCATGGGCTGTTGACAGCTAATGGCTCTACAGCTCACGTGTGACTTTTTTTCAGTGTAGCTCCTCGACCTTCATTTGTTAGAGCCAGAAATGTCTTGTTGCATGTTTGCTGCCTTCCTGCCCAGCCATGAGACCTGCCCAAGGCTGTACCCTTTCAGAAAGGGGCAACATCCAAGAGGGAAAG